>NC_092171.1:37688449-37710949 GCF_045791955.1 Oncorhynchus clarkii lewisi | reverse complement strand
AGTAGGTGGATGTTAGGTGGAGTGATACAGTAGGTGGCGTGATACAGTAGGTGGAGTGATACAGTAGGTGGAGTGATACAGTAGGTAGAGTGGTACAGTAGGTGGATGTTAGGTGGAGTGATACAGTAGGTGGAGTGATACAGTAGGTGGAGTGATACAGTAGGTGGAGTGGTACAGTAGGTGGATGTTAGGTTTAGTGAAACAGTAGATGGAGTGATACAGTAGGTGGATGTTAGGTGGAGTGATACAGTAAGTGGAGTGATACAGTAGGTGGAGTGATACAGTAGGTGGAGTGATACAGTAGGTGGTGTGATACAGTAGGTGGATGTTAGGTGGAGTGATACAGTAGGTGGAGTGATACAGTAGGTGGAGTGATACAGTAGGTGGAGTGATACAGTAGGTGGAGTGGTACAGTAGGTGGAGTGGTACAGTAGTTGGAGTGATACAGTGGGTGGATGTTAGGTGGAGTGATACAGTAGGTGGAGTGATACAGTAGGTGGATGTTAGATGGAGTGATACAGTAGGTGGATGTTAGGTGGAGTGATACAGTAGGTGGAGTGATACAGTAGGTGGAGTGATACAGTAGGTGGTGTGATACAGTAGGTGGATGTTAGGTGGAGTGATACAGTAGGTGGAGTGATACAGTAGGTGGAGTGATACAGTATGTGGAGTGATACAGTAGGTGGAGTGGTACAGTAGGTGGAGTGGTACAGTAGGTGGAGTGATACAGTGGGTGGATGTTAGGTGGAGTGATACAGTAGGTGGAGTGATACAGTAGGTGGATGTTAGGTGGATTGATACAGTAGGTGGATGTTAGGTGGAGTGATACAGTAGTTGGTGTGATACAGAAGGTGGAGTGATACAGCAGGTGGAGTGATAAAGTAGGTGGTGTGATACAGTAGGTGGATGTTAGGTGGAGTGATACAGTAGTTGGTGTGATACAGAAGGTGGAGTGATACAGCAGGTGGAGTGATACAGTAGGTGGTGTGATACAGTAGGTGGATGTTAGGTGGAGTGATACAGTAGGTGGTGTGATACAGTAGGTGGTGTGATACAGTAGGTGGATGTTAGGTGGAGTGATACAGTAGGTGGAGTGATACAGTAGGTGGAGTGATAAAGTAGGTGGATGTTAGGTGGAGTGATACAGTAGGTGGAGTGATACAGTAGGTGGAGTGATACAGTATGTGGAGTGATACAGTAGGTGGAGTGATACAGTAGGTGGTGTGATACAGTAGGTGGATGTTAGGTGGAGTGATACAGTAGGTGGAGTGATACAGTAGGTGGAGTGATACAGTAGGTGGTGTGATACAGTAGGTGGATGTTAGGTGGAGTGATACAGTAGGTGGAGTGATACAGTAGGTGGAGTGATACAGTAGGTGAGGTGACACAGTAGGTGGATGTTAGGGGGAGTGATACAGTAGGTGGGGTGATACAGTAAGTGGATGTTTGGGGGAGTGATACAGTAGGTGGAGTGATACAGTAGGTGGAGTGATACAGTAGATGGAGTGATACAGTAGGTGGACTGACACAGTAGATGGAGTGATACAGTAGGTGGAGTGGTACAGTAGGTGGATGTTAGATGGAGCGATGGATGCAGTAGGTTGAGTGATACAGTAGATGGAGTGATACAGTAGTTGGAGAGATACAGTAGGTGGAGTGATACAGTAGATGGAATGATACAGTAGGTGGAGTGATACAGTAGGTGGAGTGGTACAGTAGGTGGATGTTAGGTTTAGTGATACAGTAGGTGGAGTGATACAGTATGTGGTGTGATACAGTAGGTGGATGTTAGGTGGAGTGATACAGTAGGTGGAGTGATACAGTAGGTGGAGTGATACAGTAGGTGGAGTGATACAGTAGATGGAGTGATACAGTAGGTGGAGTGATACAGTAGGTGGTGTGATACAGTAGGTGGATGTTAGGTGGAGTGATACAGTAGGTGGAGTGATACAGTAGGTGGAGTGATACAGTAGATGGAGTGATACAGTAGGTGGAGTGATACAGTAGGTGGATGTTAGGGGGAGTGATACAGTAGGTGGAGTGATACAGTAGGTGGAGTGATACAGTAGATTGAGTGATACAGTAGGTGGAGTGATACAGTAGGTGGAGTGATACAGTAGGTGGAGTGGTACAGTAGGTGGATGTTAGGTGGAGTGATACAGTAGGTGGCGTGATACAGTAGGTGGAGTGATACAGTAGGTGGAGTGATACAGTAGGTGGAGTGGTACAGTAGGTGGATGTTAGGTGGAGTGATACAGTAGGTGGAGTGATACAGTAGGTGGAGTGATACAGTAGGTGGAGTGGTACAGTAGGTGGATGTTAGGTTTAGTGAAACAGTAGATGGAGTGATACAGTAGGTGGATGTTAGGTGGAGTGATACAGTAGGTGGAGTGATACAGTAGGTGGAGTGATACAGTAGGTGGAGTGATACAGTAGGTGGTGTGATACAGTAGGTGGATGTTAGGTGGAGTGATACAGTAGGTGGAGTGATACAGTAGGTGGAGTGATACAGTAGGTGGAGTGATACAGTAGGTGGAGTGGTACAGTAGGTGGAGTGATACAGTGGGTGGATGTTAGGTGGAGTGATACAGTAGGTGGAGTGATACAGTAGATGGATGTTAGATGGAGTGATACAGTAGGTGGATGTTAGGTGGAGTGATACAGTAGGTGGAGTGATACAGTATGTGGTGTGATACAGTAGGTGGATGTTAGGTGGAGTGATACAGTAGGTGGAGTGATACAGTAGGTGGAGTGATACAGTAGGTGGAGTGATACAGTAGATGGAGTGATACAGTAGGTGGAGTGATACAGTAGGTGGTGTGATACAGTAGGTGGATGTTAGGTGGAGTGATACAGTAGGTGGAGTGATACAGTAGGTGGAGTGATACAGTAGATGGAGTGATACAGTAGGTGGAGTGATACAGTAGGTGGAGTGGTACAGTAGGTGGATGTTAGGTTTAGTGATACAGTAGGTGGAGTGATACAGTATGTGGTGTGATACAGTAGGTGGATGTTAGGTGGAGTGATACAGTAGGTGGAGTGATACAGTAGGTGGAGTGATACAGTAGGTGGAGTGATACAGTAGATGGAGTGATACAGTAGGTGGAGTGATACAGTAGGTGGTGTGATACAGTAGGTGGATGTTAGGTGGAGTGATACAGTAGGTGGAGTGATACAGTAGGTGGAGTGATACAGTAGGTGGATGTTAGGGGGAGTGATACAGTAGGTGGAGTGATACAGTAGGTGGAGTGATACAGTAGATTGAGTGATACAGTAGGTGGAGTGATACAGTAGGTGGAGTGATACAGTAGGTGGAGTGGTACAGTAGGTGGATGTTAGGTGGAGTGATACAGTAGGTGGCGTGATACAGTAGGTGGAGTGATACAGTAGGTGGAGTGATACAGTAGGTGGAGTGATACAGTAGATGGAGTGATACAGTAGGTGGAGTGATACAGTAGGTGGTGTGATACAGTAGGTGGATGTTAGGTGGAGTGATACAGTAGGTGGAGTGATACAGTAGGTGGAGTGATACAGTAGGTGGATGTTAGGGGGAGTGATACAGTAGGTGGAGTGATACAGTAGGTGGAGTGATACAGTAGATTGAGTGATACAGTAGGTGGAGTGATACAGTAGGTGGAGTGATACAGTAGGTGGAGTGGTACAGTAGGTGGATGTTAGGTGGAGTGATACAGTAGGTGGCGTGATACAGTAGGTGGAGTGATACAGTAGGTGGAGTGATACAGTAGGTGGAGTGGTACAGTAGGTGGATGTTAGGTGGAGTGATACAGTAGGTGGAGTGATACAGTAGGTGGAGTGATACAGTAGGTGGAGTGGTACAGTAGGTGGATGTTAGGTTTAGTGAAACAGTAGATGGAGTGATACAGTAGGTGGATGTTAGGTGGAGTGATACAGTAGGTGGAGTGATACAGTAGGTGGAGTGATACAGTAGGTGGAGTGATACAGTAGGTGGTGTGATACAGTAGGTGGATGTTAGGTGGAGTGATACAGTAGGTGGAGTGATACAGTAGGTGGAGTGATACAGTAGGTGGAGTGATACAGTAGGTGGAGTGGTACAGTAGGTGGAGTGGTACAGTAGGTGGAGTGATACAGTGGGTGGATGTTAGGTGGAGTGATACAGTAGGTGGAGTGATACAGTAGGTGGATGTTAGATGGAGTGATACAGTAGGTGGATGTTAGGTGGAGTGATACAGTAGGTGGAGTGATACAGTAGGTGGAGTGATACAGTAGGTGGAGTGATACAGTAGGTGGTGTGATACAGTAGGTGGATGTTAGGTGGAGTGATACAGTAGGTGGAGTGATACAGTAGGTGGAGTGATACAGTATGTGGAGTGATACAGTAGGTGGCGTGGTACAGTAGGTGGAGTGGTACAGTAGGTGGAGTGATACAGTGGGTGGATGTTAGGTGGAGTGATACAGTAGGTGGAGTGATACAGTAGGTGGATGTTAGGTGGATTGATACAGTAGGTGGATGTTAGGTGGAGTGATACAGTTGGAGGAGTGATACAGTAGGTGGATGTTAGGTGGAGTGATACAGTTGGTGGAGTGATACAGTAGGTGGATGTTAGGTGGAGTGATACAGAAGTTGGAGATGTATAATCAGAACTGTCCGCCGGTTGTTTTCAAGGTAATCTACTCACGTTCACATACGCCCATTCATGGACTGCCTATATCCAGATTGTATCTGCTTTATACGGACCAATATCACATGTGCACCAGCACTCAATGTGCACAAGGTGCAGCGTGTGCAGTCATCACATCATCAAAAAACATGGCAGATATCGGCTGTGATTGACGGAACAAAAATCTGCCTCAGTGGCAATGCATTTTTTACATTTTTTTATTCATTTTACCTTTATTTAACTAGGCAAGTTAGTTAAGAACATTTTCTTATTTTCAATGATGGCCTTGGAACAGTGGGTTAACTGCCTTGTTCCGGGGAAGAACAACCGATTTTTACCATGTTGGCGGATTCCATCTCGCAACCTTTCGGTTCCTAGTCCGACACTCTAACCACTAGGCTACCTATTACTTGAATAATGTAAAAAAAAAATTGTGCACTAAGTTGATGATTAAAGTGTCTTATTATGAATTTCCAAATCTGACTTCTCTATGTGGCTGTGTAAGGAAATGGTCATTCTGGGCCGGGCGTCAGTTAAACTGCAGTACCGAAGGAAAACTGTAGGAGCAGTCGACACAGTGCTTCTAGAACGGAACCATGGCCCCTTGGTGCATAGTGGAGAGGAGGGCTAAATGTAACATGGGTCAATTATAGGGTAACTTGGGGTAAAATGCCACCATACCTCAACAATTTGTCCGGAGTGACTTAAAAAATTGTGGCATTGTGACATTTTTATCTGAGAAAGACCAGTGGAAGTGTTGGGGGGGAATTGTGGCATGATGTGTGTAGTAGTACTACCGTGTAGTAGGTTTAACACAAGACTGTATTTATTGAATTGTTTTGGGACATAAATTAATCAACAGGTTGCAAACTAGTTCAAATATGACATTTGGGATCCAGCTAATGATTATCCCAATATAGTAAATGCTGAGAGGCAACCCCATACTTCAGCCTATTAATTTATAGATACTATGCTGCATCAGCCCCTTGAGCTTTGTGCGTTGTACCCAAACAGCGTGACCCGCGATTTGAATTAATCTGATTGGTCAAGACATACAAAGAGCCCGCAGCAGCATTCTATGTGTGAGTTGACAAAATCAACTTTTTTCCATTCAACTTTTTCACTCCGGATGCTTTATCTGGACATGGTTCGTCAGGACCTCCACCAGCAGAAGCTAAGTAGTAACATTAACATGATGCCTTCTAATTGCAGTCGCTGTACTCATAATATACAGGAGAACGATCTCCTTACGGCGAGGATAGCTGTGCTGCAAGCCCATCTTCAGACGCAATCGTTAGGCAAGGGTAATTTCAGTGTATGAAAGGATGAAACAGCGTCTGTGCCACCAGTAAGTACAGATAGTAACGTTAGTATAAATCCCCTCGCACGTTCCCCACAGCCGGACAACTTTCTCACGGTTTCTGGAGGGAAATGCTGTAGGAATGGACAACTGGTGTCGCTCATTCAGCCGACAGAAACTTTCAACCGGTTTTCCCCATTAAGCAGCGAGTCGGAGTCAGAGGCCGAGTCTTCTCTGGTCTCTACTCCTCCCGTTACGGGGTATGAGACGCCGAAGCTTCCCACCATTAGCTCTGACAAATTGAAAACTCTAGTCATTGGCGACTCCATTACCCGCAGTATTAGACTTAAAACGAATCATCCAGCGATCATACACTGTTTACCAGGGGGCAGGGCTACCGACGTTAAGGCTAATCTGAAGATGGTGCTGGCTAAAGCTAAAACTGGTGAGTGTAGAGAGTATAGAGAACATAGCTTCAGCGTGTAAATCAGCTAGAAAGATGTGTTGGCATCGAGTAATTGTCTCTTTCCCACTCCCCAGTTAGCAGGAGTGATGAGCTCTACAGCAGAGTCTCTGGCCCCCTCCCTGTTAGGGGGAGTGATGAGCTCTACAGCAGAGTCTCACAACTCAATCGCTGGTTGAAAGCTGTTTTCTGCCCGTCCCAAAAGATAGAATTTGTAGATAATTGGCCCTCTTTCTGGGACTCACCCACAAACAGGACCAAGCCTGACCTGCTGAGGAGTGACGGACTCCATCCTAGCTGGAGGGGTGCTCTCATCTTATCTACCAACATAGACAGGGCTCTAACTCCTCTAGCTCCACAATGAAATAGGGTTCAGGCCAGGCAGCAGGCTGTTAGCCAGCCTGCCAGCTTAGTGGAGTCTGCCACTAGCACAGTCAGTGTAGTCAGCTCAGCTATCCCCATTAAGACCGTGTCTGTGCCTCGACCTAGGTTGGGCAAAACTAAACATGGCAGTGTTCGCCTTAGCAATCTCACTAGGATAAAGACCTCCTCCATTCCTGCCATTATTGAAAGAGATCGTGATACCTCACATCTCAAAATAGGGCTACTTAATGTTAGATCCCTTACTTCAAAGGCAATTATAGTCAATGAACTAATCACTGATCATGATCTTGATGTGATTGGCCTGACTGAAACATGGCTTAAGCCTGATGAATTTACTGTGTTAAATGAGGCCTCACCTCCTGGTTACACTAGTGACCATATCCCCCGTGCATCCCGCAAAGGCGGAGGTGTTGTCAACTCACTGCCTTCCTGAAGACTAACAAAGTATACAAAATGCCTCAGTCTGGTTTTACACCCCATCATAGCACTGAGACTGCACTTGTGAAAGTGGTAAAGGACCTTTTAATGGCGTCAGACTGAGGCTCTGCATCTGTCCTCGTGCTCCTAGACCTTAGTGCTGCATTTGAAACCATCGATCACCACATTCTTTTGGAGAGATTGGAAACCCAAATTGGTCTACACGGACAAGTTCTGGCCTGGTTTAGATCTTATCTGTCGGAAAGATATCAGTTTGTCTCTGTGAATGGTTTGTCCTCTGACAAATCAACTGTAAATGTCAATGTTCCTCAAGGTTCCTCAAGGTTCCGTTTAAGGACCACTATTGTTTTCACTATATATTTTACCTCTTGGGGATGTCATTCAAAAACATAATGTTAACTTTCACTGCTATGCGGATGACACACAGCTGTACATTTCAATGAAACATGGTGAAGCCCCAAAATTGCCTACGCTAGAAGCCTGTGTTTCAGACATAAGGAAGTGGATGGCTGCAAACTTTCTACTTTTAAACTCAGACAAAACAGAGATGCTTGTTCTAGGTCCCAATAAACAAAGAGATCTTCTGTTGAATCTGACAATTATTCTTGATGGTTGTACAGTCGTCTCAAATAAAGCTGTGAAGGACCTCGGTGTTACTCTGGACCCTGATCTCTCTTTTGACGAACAAATCAAGACTGTTTCAAGGACAGCTTTTTTTCCATCTACGTAACATTGCAAAAATCAGAAACGTTCTGTCCAAAAATGATGCAGAAAAATGTATCCATGCTTTTGTTACTTCTAGGTTAGACTACTGCAGTGCTCTACTTTCCGTCTCCCCGGATAAATCACAAAAAAAACTTCAGTTAGTGCTAAATACGGCTGCTAGAATCCTGACTAGAACCAAAACATTTGATCATATTACTCCAGTGCTAGCCTACAAAGCATTACATGGGCTTGCTCCTACCTATCTTTCCGATTTGGTCCTGCCGTACATACTTACGCGTACGCTACGGTCACAAGACGCCGGCCTCCTAATTGTCCCTAGAGTTTCTAAGCAAACAACTGGAGGCAGGGCTTTCTTCTATAGAGCTCCATTTTTATGGAATGGTCTGCCTACCCATGTGAGAGGCGCAGACTCTGTCTCAAAATGTAAGGCTTTACTGAAGACTCATCTCTTCAGTAGGTCATGTGATTGAGTGTAGTCTGGCCCAGGAGTGTGAAGGTGAACGGAAAGGCTCTGGAGCAAGGAACCACCCTTGCTGTCTCTGCCTGGCCGGTTCCCCTCTCTCCACTGGGATTCTCTGCCTCTAACCCTATTGCAGGGGCTGAGTCACTGGCTTACTTGTGCTCTTCCATGCCGTCCCTAGGAGGGTGTGTCACTTGAGTGGGTTGAGTCACTGACGTGATCTTCCTGTCTGTGTTGGCCTCCCCCCTTGGGTTGTGCCGTGGCGGAGATCTTTGTCGGCTATACTCGGCCTTGTCTCAGGATGGTAAGTTGGTGGTTGAAGATATCCCTCTAGTGGTGTGGGGGCTGTGCTTTGGCAAAGTGGATGGGGTTATATCCTGCCTGTTTGGCCCTGTCTGGGGGTATCATTGGATGGGGCCACATTGTCTCCTGACCCCTCCTGTCTCATTCTCCAGTATTTATGCTGCAGTAATTTATGAGTCGGGGGGATAGGGTCAGTCTGTTATATCTGTAGAATTTCTGTCTTATCCGGTTTCCTGTGTGAATTTAAGTATGCTCTCTCTAATTCTCTCTTTCTCTCTCTCGGAGGACCTGAGCCCTAAGACCATGCCTCAGGACTACCTGGCATGATGACTACTTGCTGTCCCAAGTCCACCTAGCCTAGCTGCTGCTCCAGTTTCAACTGTTCTGCCTGCAGCTATGGAACCCTGACCTGTTCACCGGACGTGCTACCTGTCCCAGACCTGCTGTTATCAATTCTCTAGAGACAGCAGGAGCGGTCGAGATACTCTTAATGATCGGCTATGAAAAGCCAACTGACATTTACTGCTGAGGTGCCGACTTTTTGCACCCTCGACAACTACTGTGATTATTATTATTTGACCATGCTGGTCATTTATGAACATTTGAACATCTTGGCCATGTTCTGTTATAATCTCCACCCGACACAGCCAGAAGAGGACTGGCCACCCCTCATAGCCTGGTTCCTCTCTAGGTTTCTTCCTAGGTTTCGGCCTTTCTCGGGAGTTTTTCCTAGCCACCGTGCTTCTACACCTGCATTGCTTGCTGTTTGGGGTTTTAGGCTGGGTTTCTGTACAGCACTTTGAGATATCAGCTGATGTAAGAAGGGCTATATAAATAAACTTGATTTGATCAGTTGGGCTACAGGTGATAATGCTTATTGCTAATAGCATACCTGATAACATAGGCTATATAAATGGTCCAATATGTTAACATAATTTGACCAATATGTTATTGGGCTCAATTCTGTAGGTTGGAATAATATTTTAGATGGTATCAGCATCATTTTATTTTCATTTTCATTCATTTTGGACTAGTATGCCCTTTTAAACAGTCACCTAAACTTTTCAGTCCTTCTACATAAACATTTGACCTCCAAAACAAGGGGGGAGGGAACTCTCCTTAAATACCCCCCCCCCCCCCCCCCGTCCTGTCCCTAGTGGTGTCGGGTTACCGCCCAGGTATCAGCATGCCTGGTGTCAGTGGAGCCCAGCGTCTTGTTCACATCAGCTGTATGGATGGACAAATTCAAACACAGACAGCTAAAACACGGACAGCTCAAACACAGACAGGTCAAACACAGACAGCTCAAACACAGACAGGTCAAACACAGACAGGTCAAACACAGACATCTCAAACACAGACAGCTCAAACACAGACAGCTCAAACACGGACAGCTCAAACACGGACAGCTCAAACACGGACAGCTCAAACAGACAGCTCAAACACAGACAGCTCAAAAAGACAGCTCAAAAAGACAGCTCAAACACAGACAGCTCAAACACAGACAGCTCAAACACAGACAGCTCAAACAGACAGCTCAAACAGACAGCTCAAACACAGACAGCTCAAACACAGACAGCTCAAACAGACAGCTCAAACACAGACAGCTCAAACACAGACAGCTCAAACACAGACAGCTCAAACACAGACAGCTCACACACAGACAGCTCAAACACAGACAGCTCAAACACAGACAGCTCAAACACAGACACCTAAAACACAGACAGCTCAAACACAGACAGCTCAAACACAGACAGCTCAAGCACAGACAGCTCACACACAGACAGCTCAAACACAGACAGCTCAAACACAGACAGCTCAAACACAGACAGCTCAAACAGACAGCTCAAACACAGACAGCTCAAACACAGACAGCTCAAACACAGACAGCTCAAACACAGACAGCTCACACACAGACAGCTCAAACACAGACAGCTCACACACAGACAGCTCAAACACAGACAGCTCAAACACAGACAGCTCAAACACAGACAGCTCAAACACAGACAGCTCAAACAGACAGCTCAAACAGACAGCTCAAACACAGACAGCTCAAACACAGACAGCTCAAACACAGACAGCTCAAACACAGACAGCTCAAACAGACAGCTCAAACAGACAGCTCAAACAGACAGCTCAAACACAGACAGCTCAAACACAGACAGCTCAAACACAGACAGCTCAAACACAGACAGCTCAAACACAGACAGCTCAAACAGACAGCTCAAACACAGACAGCTCAAACACAGACAGCTCAAACACAGACAGCTCAAACACAGACAGCTCAAACAGACAGCTCAAACAGACAGCTCAAACACAGACAGCTCAAACACAGACAGCTCAAACACAGACAGCTCAAACACAGACAGCTCAAACACAGACAGCTCAAACACAGACAGTTCAAAGAGACGGCTCAAACAGACAGCTCAAACACAGACAGCTCAAACACAGACAGCTCTTTTCACTTGGTTCTCTTTTCCCTCCCTCGCTATATAAAATCTGCACCATGAACAACATACACTGAAATAGCTAGTATCGGTGGTCTGTAATCGGCGAACCAATATGTTGTTAATTTTGAGGTTTTCTGTACACAGACAGAAATAAACCCTGGGTTGACCATATCTTAGGCTTCACCTTTAAGAAGGAGTTTGGTTGTATGGTTGGTCAGATGTTAATAACTTCTTCTCTAGCTGTACTTCAGCTGTGGAACTGAACTGCAAACACAGTCAGAGCTTTACTAACTCAGTATCCTGGCTAAAGACCTGGGTTTAAAGGGATACCGTGACTGAATACAGTGTTGAACCAGAAGCCCTACACCTGTTTTCTGTTCAGGAGCCTTTGAAGCCCGTCTAAGACGTGGAGGTGTGTGTGTGTGTGTGTGTGTGTGTGTGTGTGTGTGTGTGTGTGTGTGTATCTCAGGATCCAGCCCTAAGTCTTCAGACACACTATTTAACAGAAGTGAAACTGGCATTGACACACTGAGTGTGTTGTTGTCAGTGATGGGAAGTTGTGGACACTGCTCTGGTGTTGAATCACTATTAGTGATGGGAGGTTGTGGACACTGCTCTGGTGTTGAATCACTATTAGTGATGGGAAGTTGTGGACACTGCTCTGGTGTTGAATCACTATTAGTGATGGGAAGTTGTGGACACTGCTCTGGTGTTGAATCACTATTAGTGATGGGAAGTTGTGGACACTGCTCTGGTGTTGAATCACTATTAGTGATGGGAAGTTGTGGACACTGCTCTGGTGTTGAATCACTATTTAACGATGGGAAGTTCAGCTCTTTTTATTGACTTTGATCTTTTGGAGTCGTTCAGTCAAAAGAACGAATCTTTCGACTCATTTCGTTCATTTGAGTCATTACTGCCCAGAGCATGCAGGAACACTTAGGGGCGAACGACGAACTGAAAACTTGAGTCATGATTCTACGAGCCTCTCGTTCACATGTCGTTCACCATAGGGGGCTTATTGGAGCAGTCATTTGTTTGAATGAGACTTGTAAACATGTGGTTTAAACAATGTAAATGTGTTGATTGAATTGGCAAACAAATACGATTATTTCTTGATACATTTGAAACAAGGTCTAGTTTGGTCGCTACCGGACTAGATTGTGAACCCCCCCCCCCCAGAGGCTGTGTATGTTTTGGTTCTATAAAGCTGTGTCCATTATAATATTCAATAATCAATTCATTGCAGTCATTCTTGCACCATGTGATCAATGATCAGTTCTAAACATGTATTTTTCTTCTCTGTCCTAATGATGTATTTTCCTGCGGACATTGTGACAGACAGTTGACGGTCGGAGCACGACTCTGGCACCAGAGAAGTATGTATTGATCCTGTCTTTTCCCGCGGACATTGTGACAGACAGTTGACGGTCGGAGCACGACTCTGGCACCAGAGGAGTATGTATTGATCCCGTCTTTTCCCGCGGACATTGTGACAGACAGTTGACGGTCGGAGCACGACTCTGGCACCAGAGAAGTATGTATTGATCCTGTCTTTTCCCGCGGACATTGTGACAGACAGTTGACGGTCGGAGCACGACTCTGGCACCAGAGGAGTATGTATTGATCCCGTCTTTTCCCGCGGACATTGTGACAGACAGTTGACGGTCGGAGCACGACTCTGGCACCAGAGGAGTATGTATTGATCCTGTCTTTTACCGCGGACATTGTGACAGACAGTTGACGGTCGGAGCACGACTCTGGCACCAGAGGAGTATGTATTGATCCTGTCTTTTCCCGCGGACATTGTGACAGACAGTTGACGGTCGGAGCACGACTCTGGCACCAGAGAAGTATGTATTGATCCTGTCTTTTCCCGCGGACATTGTGACAGACAGTTGACGGTCGGAGCACGACTCTGGCACCAGAGGAGTATGTATTGATCCTGCTGAAGGACTCATTGCAGCCAGTACTAACAGGTCTTAAAAAATAACAAATTGTTCCCAAACTCCACATCACTAGTTGTTACTAGTCAGTAAGTACTAGGTCTGGGATGAGGAGAGAGGGAGAGGGGTTTAATGGCGTAGAGCAGAGTGGAGCACTAACATGTGTGTACACCGCGGGACGCCAGCGAGCACAGCATTCTTTCTTTGTGTTTTTATGAAAAAGACACGGACTTCTGGCACAAGCCTCTCCTTCCCTCTTTCTCTCTCTCTCTCTCCTCCCTTCCTCCGTCCATCCCTCCCTTCCTCCCTCGGTTTCTGTCCTCTCAAACTCTCTCTTCTCAAAACCTATCTCTCTATAACGCTTTCATTTCCCCTCCTTTCCCCCTCTCTCCTTTTCTCTCTCATGTTCTCTCTCTCCCTGAGTCTCTCTCCCTGAGTCTCTCTCCCTGAGTCTCTCTCCCTGAGTCTCTCTCCCTAAGTCTCTCTCCCTGAGTCTCTCTCCCTGAGTCTCTCTCCCTGAGTCTCTCTCCCTGAGTCTCTCTCTGTCCCTCTAATCTCTTGCTACCTCCCCCTCTCTCTGTCTCCCTTTGTGTCTCTCTCTGTCCCTCTCTACATATATCTGTCCCTCATCCCTCTCTCTCCTAGCCTTTCTTCTTTAAGCTTTTACTCTGTGTGACCAGCTGGGGTTCTGCAACACACACCCACACACCCATACACACACCCGCAGCCGCACACGCACCCGCACACCACATACGCACACCACACACCACACACCCACACCCACACACACCCACACCCACCCACACCCACAGACACCCACACACACACACAGACTTCTACCAAATCAGATTGTGTTCCCATCTTGACTGTAATCGTTCCACTCCACTCTACTCCACTCGATGAAAGCAACAGGCCCTTTCACTTGATTCCCATAATCTCCTTTTCAACCTATTGCCAACCATTTTCCCTCGCTGCCCCACACCCTACGGGCACTAGCTAATCTAAGGGCCTGCTGGTGCCAGAGACTCCTGCAACACTCCATTTCTCAAGTTTCATTTCTGATCCGGCAAACTACGAGGACGCCCCATTATTATTTCTTATAGACAATCAGAGGAAGGAATTTCAGAGAGAGAGAGATAGAGAGACAGGGGAATGTGGAGGAGGGAGAGAGAAAGATACAAAAAGAGAGAGAGTGGGGGAGGGAGAGAGAGAATGGGGGAGGGAGAGAGAGAATGGGGGAGGGAGAGAGAGAGAGAAACTCCCTCTAGTGAAGTGCTTATTTTGATATCTAGATAGACAGTGAGTGTGTTTCTCTCCTCTCCTCTCCTCTCCTCTCCTCTCCTCTCCTCTCCTCTCCTCTCCTCTCCTCTCCTCTCCTCTCCTCTCCTCTCCTCCCCTCCCCTCCCCTCTCCTCTCCTCTCCTCCCCTCCCCTCCCCTCCCCTCTCCTCTCCTCTCCTCTCCTCTCCTCTCCTCTCTCTCTCCATCTAAAATTAATCTCCTCCAGCGAGTGGCCCTCCACTTGTCAACTCCCATAATTCACGCTTCTATGGCTTCTCATGAACACGCACAAAAGCAGGTAGCTAACGACACACACACACACAAGCACAACCCCAGAATAGGCTCCAAGCCATCTGCTGTTGCCATGGTGAGCCCATGTGTTGCCTTGACGATGGCGTATTTCCCGTGCTAATGGCCCGTCCTTTTTGCCAGGTAACAAATCGCTGCGGTGATGCAACCGCACCTGTCTCTCCCTTGGTTATGCGTTGCCATGGAGGTGTCGCTGTTGCCGTAGTAACCGCGGCTCTAATCACCCGGGAAGGGCAAATGCTCAGCAGAGAGCCTCAGCCAGACCAGCTGTTCAGTACGGAGCGGAAAGAGAGGTAGAGAGGGAGAGAGGGAGAGAGAGAGAGAGAGAGAGAGAGAGAGGGAGAGAGAGAGAGAGAGAGAGAGAGAGAGAGAGAGAGAGAGAGAGAGAGAGAGGGAGGGAGGGAGGGAGAGAGGTAGAGAGGGAGTGAGGGAGAGAGGTAGAGAGGGAGAGAGGGAGAGAGAGAGAGAGAGAGGGAGAGAGGGAGAGAGGGAGAGGAATCTAGCCCTGTCTGTGCCCGCGTGAAGTGGCAGTACAGAGGGGCCTCTCACTTTCCTTCTTTCTTTCTCCTTTTATCTCTCTCTCTGTTATTATTTGTCTCCCTTTCAGTCAATGCTGGCTCCAAACCTGCTGTACTAACTCCTTGAAAACACACACACGATAAACACAAGGAATTTAAAAACTATTTTGTGCGTGTTTGGGTGAGCGTGCATGCTTGCGTGTGCATGTGTTTGTGTCAGCGTGTTTCTGTGCGTGCATCAGTGTGTGTGTGTTTGTGTCAGCATGTGTGTGTATGAGCGTGCTGAGTAAAAGGCAGCTATAAAAAGCAGCATTCTGCTCCAAGACCCAGTGGCCAAATAAACACTTTATTACAGCCTCTACCACAGAGACATACCATCTGGACAGGGAGGGAGGGAGGGAGGGAGGGAGTCATATTAACAACCCCCATCCTAGTCATATTAACAACCCCCATCCTAGTCATATTAACAACCCCCATCCTAGTCATATTAACAACCCCCATCCTAGTCATATTAACAACCCCCATCCTAGTCATATTAACAACCCACATCCTAGTCATATTAACGACCCCCATCCTAGTCATATTAACAACCCCCATCCTAGTCATATTAACAACCCCCATCCTAGTCATATTAACAACCCCCATCCTAGTCATATTAACAACCCCCATCCTAGTCATATTGACAACCCATCTTAGTCATATTAACAACCCCCATCCTAGTCATATTAACAACCCATCCTAGTCATATTAACAACCCCCATCCTAGTCATATTAACAACCCCCATCCTAGTCATATTAACAACCCCCATCCTAGTCATATTAACAACCCCCCTCCTAGTCATATTAACAACCCCCATCCTAGTCATATTAACAACCCCCATCCTAGTCATATTAACAACCCCCATCCTAGTCATATTAACAACCCCCCTCCTAGTCATATTAACAACCCCCATCCTAGTCATATTAACAACCCCCACCCTAGTCATATTAACAACCCCCATCCTAGTCATATTAACAACCCCCATCCTAGTCATATTAACAACCCCCATCCTAGTCATATTAACAACCCCCATCCTAGTCATATTAACAACCCCCATCCTAGTCATATTGACAACCCATCTTAGTGATATTAACAACACCCATCCTAGTCATATTAGCAACCCCCATCCTAGTCATATTAACAACCACCATCCTAGTCATATTAACAACTCATGCTTGTTGTTGCATATTAGATCTCTGTCACATGTGCTGTGTGTTTTTGACATCGGTGTTTTCCTGCTAAATCCATTGTGGAATGAACATTCACTCGTAGATACTGCCTTGTCTGCATCACTGCGTTAATAATGTGAAGAAATAATAGTTTATCAACATTAGAAGCTAAACGTTCTGATGTTTTGCATCATATCCATAGCTTTTTAATGTGTTTTTTTGTATGTTACTGGTTGTATGAATATGGTTGTATGAATATCGTCCCACAACTGTCCCAGAGTCTGTTTGGGTTATTTCTTTCTCGACAAGCTGACCAATAGAATAGGTCAACTTTTCTACTATGGGGGACAGTAGATTGACATAGGCTAGTGATACTGTTGTTAGTTACTCATCTTGTTGGCTGAGGAAAAATGAATGTGGACAGGCATTCTAACATCTTCATAGTGTGCATCAGAATTAGATGTTGTTGTTTTTTTAAAGGACAGCACATCATTGCATCCTCGACTTGCATGTTCTGTTAATATGAATTACCATGATCGAAATGGGGTTTCTGTCATTCTGAGCATTGTGGGTAGACGCCCTGATCAGGTAACGCACCACATGCTAACAGGTCCGCTACATTTCTCAAATGTAAATTAATTTGTTGCTGGTCAAATGTCAGCTTCCACAGTTTCCTAACTGAAACCCTGGTGTGTGTGAGTACGCACGTGTGTGTGTGTGTGTGTGTGTGTGTGTGTGTGTGTGTGTGTGTGTGTGTGTGTGTGTGTGTGCGTGCGTGCGCGCATAAGTGTGTGTGTGTGTCTTACCTCTGATATGCCTGAGGAGAGGTGGGTGGCGTTGAGAAGACCTGGGCGTGAGGGTGGTAAGGTGTCTTTTTCAAAGCCTGAATCAAATTCTGCCTGTACTCAGGATCTATACACCATAAGGACCCCTTCCCAATGCTCTGTAGAGAGAGAGAGCAATAGTGGAGTCAACAGTTGTTTTTACAGATTCACAATAACAAGACTCGCCATTGGCAATTGTGAGGTCAGTTACTTGTATATTATTGAACAGTAGAAGAGAACACAGAGAGACAGTCACACAGACACTTAACGGAGACCACACCCCCTTTTCTTTCCCGCCCTATACAGAAAACGCATGCACTATAATATATGTAAATACATTTGAGGGAAATCAAAATATATTTACATATTTATGAAATATATAACTTGAGCACACCATAGAATATGTATGTAAATATATTTCAAAATATATGTCAATTACATGTATTTTTGCACTGCTTGTGTCATGCTGAATTGTAATGTTGAGTCTATTGACCTCTTGGTATTAGGTTGCCAAAGTGGGGTTTGCATGAAAAATGAGGCTGCTATTAAGGATGCCTGCTACTTATGAAACAGATAAGATTAGCTAGATGTTTATTTCAAAAAGAGACATATGAACCTGGTTCCTCTCTAGGTTTCTTCCTAGGTTTTGGCCTTTCTAGGGAGTTTTTCCTAGCCACCGTGCTTCTACACCTGCATTGCTTGCTGTTTGGGGTTTTAGGCTGGGTTTCTGTACAGCACTTTGAGATATCAGCTGATGTACGAAGGGCTATATAAATACATTTGATTTGATTTGATTTGATGAACCTAGAGCATATTTTTCCTGAGCTGTCAATCAGAATTTTTAAATGTTCCATGAGCCTCGCACCCCAGCCCACCTCCAACTGACGCAGCAGCCCTTGCAATTTTGAACGTTGTTCAGATGAAGAAGATCAGCTCTCAGTGCCAAACATCTTCCTAATGAATAATGGCATTTTTTTCTAAATTATATAATCATAACATTGATATAAAATATGTTTTTCATCAGATGGGTGACAGAGGAAGAAGATATTTTCTTCAACTGCCTGCAAGCAAGTGTTTTCACCGAGCTAACCCACACAACTAGTTAACTAGCTAGCATCTTTAGCTTGCCACTGCAACATACAATGTGACCGACCAAGGTAAGAATTGCTTTGGATTTTAAAGCTCTGAGTTAATATGTCATGTACAGTGCATTCAGAAAGTATTCTGACCCCTTGACTTGTTCCACATTGTATTACGTTACAGCCTTATTCTAAAATTGATTAAATGAGAAAAATTCTTCATCAATCTACACATAATGACAAAGTAAAAAAAGGTTTTTATAAATTTTTAGCAAATTTATTACAAATAAAAAACTGAAATACCTTATTTACATAAGTATTCAGACCCTTTACTCAGTACTTTGTTGAAGCACCTTTGGCAGCGATTACAACCTTGAGTCTTCTTGGGTATGACGCTACAAGCTTGGCACATCTGTATTTGGGGAGTTTCTCTCATTCTTCTCTGCAGATCGTATCAAGCTCTGTCAGGTTGGATGGGGATGCACAGCTATTTTCAGGTCTCTCCAGAGATGTTCAATCATGTTCAAGTCCGGGCTCTGGCTGGCCCACCCAAGGTGAACCTTCGTCCCAGTCTGAGGTCCTGAGCACTCTGGAACAGATTTTCATCAAGGATCTCTCTGTACTTTTCTCTGTTCATCTTTCCCTTGATCCTGACTACTCTCCCAGTCCCTGCCGCTGAAAAACATGCCCACAGCATGATGCTGCCACCACCATGCTTCACCGTAGGAATGTTATTGGCCAGGTGATGAGCAGTGCCTGGTTTCCTCCAGATGTGACGTTTGGCAATCATGTAGAATGTGCAATCTGATTCAGAAAAAAAATATTGTAAACACTGTTCTGCAACATATGTATTGTAAACACAGTTCTGCAACATATGCTTAAACAACTGAAGTATTTACTGTGATAGATCTAAAGGATGTTTGTTTTCTGAAATGTTGTTTTATGTTCAAAATCTATAAAAACATGCCAAAATGCTAACGAAATTAGCCCTGGAGCATTATATAGTGCTATAAAACAGCACAAAAATACGTTTGGAGATTTGTATTACATATTTGAATAATCTAATGTTAGAATTAAACAATCAAGGTGTTTAAACACTTGTTGAGATTGTCCTGTTTTTTCAAGAATCCCTGAGCTCTAAAACAGCAACATTTTCTCTCAACCTAAAGACAAAGCTTGTAATAGATAATGAGATTATCCAAAGAAAAAATCTCTTTGCCTCATGGGGGGCTTGTTCGAACCTTGCGGGAGGGTCCAATATATATAGTTGAAGTCTGAAGTTTACATACACCTTAGCCAAATACATTTAAACTCAGTTTTTCACAATTCCTGACATTTAATCCTAGTAAAAATACTAGAAGGATTTATTTCAGCTTGTATTTCTTTCATCACATTCCCAGTGGGTCAGAAGTTTTACATACACTCAATTAGTATTTGGTACTTGCCAAAACTATAGTTTGTTAACAAGATATTTGTGGAGTGGTTGAACAACGAGTTTTAATGACTCCGAGTGTATGTGTATGTAAACTTCTGACTTCAACTGTAGCTCTAAACTGTATAGAGTTTGATTTAAAACAAGCGGTGATGCTCTCAATGGTGCAGCTGGAAAACTTCTGAGGAACTGAGAGCCCATGCCAAATCTTTTTAGCTTCCTGAGGGATAAGAGGCGTTGTCGTGCCCTCTTCACGACTGTGCTGATGTATGTGGACCACGATACACTATTCCACAACAGCCTTGTCGATGTGAATTGGGACGTGCTCGGCCCTCTGTTTCCTCTAGTCCACGATCAGCTCCTTTGGTCCCGCTGACGTTGCTGAAGTATGTGTTTTACGGTCCCTGTACGATATTGTCAGCAGTTTGCTACAGGGAGATTCATTATAACAGTGGTGGTATGGTGTCCTGTCAGAAAGGGCTCTGTGTTCTAGTTGGTTCAATGATCTTAGGTCCAGTGATATCTGACGGCCGTCGGGACCACAGTGAGTGTCTGTGTGTGTGTGTGTGTGTGTGTGTGTGTGTGTGTGTATGCGTGCATGTACCGAGGTGAGAGTGAGAGCGCCTCGCCCCTGTCAACTGGAGCGTCCAGTCTGCACGGAGGACCTGTTGTGATATCAGGTACTGAACACAGAGATCTACCCCATTGAAGTGTTAGAGAGGCTAACAGGCAGCGCTAGGTGGCTAACTGCTAATATTTCCTCTGCTCTCTAGGCTCCAGGGCTACAGAGAGGTGCCGTACTCTGGCTAACTCTGTAAAATAAGAAATTTCACTGCTCCTAGCCAGTGTATCTTCCATTTGAAAGGTAAAGGATTTGTACCACCGCTAGCTAGGTAAACACTAGAATTGTGTTTGAAATGATGTTCATTCCCTGGCCACAGCTGGATTCACTGAGTGGACAAAACATTAGGAACACCTGCTCTTTCCATGACATAGATAGACTGACCAGGTGAATCCAGGTGAAAGCTAAGATCCCTTATTGTAACTTGTTACATTCACTTCAATCAGTGTAGATGAAGGGGAGGAGACAGGTTAAAGAATGATTTTTATGCCTTGAGACAATTAAGGTATGGATTGGATGTGTGCCATTCAGAGCGTGAATGGGCAAGACAAAAACTATTTAAGTGCCTTTGAATTGTAGGAAGTGCCAGGTGCACCGGTTTGAGTCAAGAACTGCAACGCTGCTAGGTTTTTCACACTCAACAGTTTCCTCTCTATCTCTCTCTCATATTCAAATGGCTTTATTGGCATGGAAAGTGTTACAACATACATTGCCAAAGCAAACATATAGACACATATCAAACATAGACACATATAGACACATATCAAACACATAGACACACATAGACACATATCAAACAGACACACATCAAACATATAGACACATATCAAACATATAGACACATATCAAACACATAGACACATATCAAACATATAGACACACATCAAACACATAGACACATATCAAACACATAGACACACATCAAACATATAGACACACATAGACACATATCAAACATATAGACACATCAAACATATAGACACATATAGACACATATCAAACAGACACACATCAAACACATAGACACATATCAAACACATAGACACATATCAAACATATAGACACATCAAACATATAGACACACATCAAACAGACACACATCAAACATATAGACACATATCAAACATATAGACACATATCAAACACATAGACACATATCAAACATATAGACACACATCAAACACATAGACACATATCAAACACATAGACACACATCAAACATATAGACACACATAGACACATATCAAACATATAGACACATCAAACATATAGACACATATAGACACATATCAAACAGACACACATCAAACACATAGACACATATCAAACACATAGACACATATCAAACATATAGACACATCAAACATATAGACACACATCAAACATATAGACACACATAGACACATATCAAACATATAGACACATCAAACATATAGACACATATAGACACATATCAAACAGACACACATCAAACACATAGACACATATCAAACACATAGACACATATCAAACATATAGACACATCAAACATATAGACACACATCAAACATATAGACACACATCAAACATATAGACACATATCAAACAGACACATATCAAACAGACACATATCAAACAGACACATATCAAACAGACACACAGAGCCTCCAGAAAATATTCACACTCCTTGATTTTTTTCCACTTTTCCTTTGAACTGCCTGAATAAAATAATTTGTTAAATTGAGATTGTTTGGTCACTGGCACACAATACATCATAATACCTAAGTGGAATTACGTTGAAAAGGCTAAAATGAGTAAACGTAAATAAGTTCAGGAGTAAAGATTTGCTTTAACAAGTCTCATAATAAGTTGCATGGACTCACTCTGTGTGCAATAATAGTGTTTAACATGACTTTTGAATGACTACCTCATCTCTGTTCCTCACACAAACAATTATCTGTAAGGTCCCTCAGTCGAGCAGTGGATTTGTATACACCGATTCATCCTCAAAGATTTTCTAATGCCTCACAAATGCCTATTGGTAGATGGGAGAAGAAGAAAAAAGCAGACATAGAATATCCCTTTGAGCATGGTGAAGATATTAATAACACTTTAGATAGTGTATCAATACACCCAGTC
>NC_092171.1:37625949-37683449 GCF_045791955.1 Oncorhynchus clarkii lewisi | reverse complement strand
AATGTGGACGGGGATGGGGCAGAGTGCGAGTCTGGAGGACAGGGGCCTGGAAGCAGAGAGACAGGGGGCTGGAAGCAGAGGGACCATGGTGGGGCCTGGGGGGTAGAGGGTCCATGGTGGGGACTGGGGGGTAGAGGGTCCTTGGTGGGGACTGGGGGGTAGAGGGTCCATGGTGGGGACTGGGGGGTAGAGGGTCCATGGTGGGGACTGGGGGGTAGAGGGTCCATGGTGGGGACTGGGGGGTAGAGGGTCCTTGGTGGGGACTGGGGGGTAGAGGGTCCATTGTGGGGACTGGGGGGTAGAGGGTCCATGGCGGGGACTGGGGGGTAGAGGGTCCATGGTGGGGACTGGGGGGCAGAGGGTCCATGGTGGGGACTGGGGGGTAGAGGGTCCATGGTGGGGACTGGGGGGTAGAGGGTCCATGGTGGGGACTGGGGGGCAGAGGGTCCATGGTGGGGACTGGGGGGTAGAGGGTCCATGGTGGGGACTGGGGGGTAGAGGGTCCATGGTGGGGACTGGGGGGTAGAGGGTCCATGGTGGGGACTGGGGGGTAGAGGGTCCATGGTGGGGACTGGGGGGCAGAGGGTCCATGGTGGGGACTGGGGGGCAGAGGGTCCATGGTGGGGACTGGGGGGCAGAGGGTCCATGGTGGGGACTGGGGGGCAGAGGGTCCATGGTGGGGACTGGGGGGTAGAGGGTCCTTGGTGGGGACTGAGGGGTAGAGGGTCCATGGTGGGGACAAGGGGGTAGAGGGTCCATGGTGGGGACTGGGGGGTAGAGGGTCCATGGTGGGGACTGGGGGGCAGAGGGCCCATGGTGGGGACTGGGGGGCAGAGGGTCCATGGTGGGGACTGGGGGGTAGAGGGTCCATGGTGGGGACTGGGGGGCAGAGAAGGGGCAGGGTCAACCTGCTTACCCTGACCTGCTGCTGGATTAGTAACATCAGAATAACCCCAATGACCTCTCTGATAATACACCCACTATGAGAGAGATAGAGAGAGACAGAGAGAGAGAGAGACAGAGAGAGAGAGAGAGAGAGAGAGAGAGAGAGAGTAGAGGAATAGAGAGAGAGTAGAGGCATAGAGAGAGAGTAGAGGAATAGCGAGAGAGTAGAGGAATAGAGAGAGAGTAGAGGAATAGAGAGAGAGTAGAGGAATAGAGAGAGAGTAGAGGAATAGCGAGAGTAGAGGCATAGAGAGAGAAGAGGAATAGAGAGAGAATAGAGGAATAGATAGAGAGGAGAGGAATAGAGAGAGAGTGGAGGAATAGAGAGAGTAGAGGAATACCGAGAGAGAGTAGAGGCATAGAGAGATTAGAGGAAGAGAGAGAGTAGAGGAAGAGAGAGAGTAACACAACATGGTAGCAGGACAAAACATGGTATGAAAATGATTGGGCACAGACAACAGCACAAAGGGCAAGACGGTAGACACTGCAATACAATTAATAGATTGAGATAAAACTGTCCAGGGAAGGAGTCGAGGAAGGGAGGGAGGAAAGTGATTGCAGAGAGAGGCATGCTCTTTCCCCGTGTCTCCTCTCAATGACGACCATGTTCCTCTGTGTAGATAAGCAAACAGGATACTCACACACACAGCAGAACCTCACAGACTGACAAACAGGCCACATGTTATTACAAGACTACGAACAACCCATTATCAAGAATGACACACATTTATCTCAGCACACACACACACACACACACACACACACACACACACACACACACACACACACACACACACACACACACACACACACACACACACACACACACACACAGAGAGAGAGAGAGAGAGAGATGCATATACACTCACACTGAAATAAACAAAGTGTCAAGGTAACGTCTGAATACTGCTGTCACCAATATAGACCGACTCCTCTATTTGTAAATCAGATGTTCTCATTTCAATACAGATTAAATATTTGTTTTGGTTTTGATAATCTAATCTGTCTGGATCTGTACCGCCTGTCACTCAGCTCTCTGCCACTTAGTGCTATTAATCCCTTCAATCTGCACGTTGCCATGGTTACCGGGAAAACAAGAGAGAAAAATAAACATTAATCAAGATTTAAATCAATGTTTACCATTTGAGGGAAAGAAATAGAGAGAGAGAGAGAGAGAGAGAGAGAGAGTGAGAGAGAGAGAGCGAGAGAGAGAAAGAGAGAGAGAGGAAGAGAGAGAGGCAAAGTATAGGAGATGTTCTGGTATAGGAGATGTTCTGGTATAGGAGATGTTCTAGTATTGGGGATGTTCTAGTATAGGGGATGTTCTAGTATTGGGGATGTTCTAGTATAGGGGATGTTCTAGTATAGGGGATGTTCTAGTATAGGGGATGTTCTAGTATTGGGGATGTTCTAGTATAGGGGATGTTCTAGTATAGGGGATGTTCTAGTATAGGGGATGTCCTAGTATTGGGGATGTTCTAGTATAGGGGATGTCCTAGTATAGGGGATGTTCTAGTATAGGGGATGTTCTAGTATAGGGGATGTTCTAGTATAGGGGATGTTCTAGTATAGGGAATGTTCTAGTATAGGGGGTGTCCTAGTAAAACTGTGTGTAGTAGTAGCAGGACTTTTGACATTGCCAGATTGTGTGGGGGCGTGTGCATGTGTGTGTGGGTGCATGTGTGTGTTTGTGGCAGTCACAGTGTCCTTGGTTTCCATGGCGCTGTTTATGAACACAATGTTTCAGTTTGGCACCTCATGAATGTGTGTGTGAGGTGTTCTCACGCACGCAAGCACGCGCACACACACACGCGCGTGCGCACGCACACACACACACACACACACACACACACACACACACACACACACACACACACCTACATTAAGCATCTGCAGAAAACCTGCTACGACACACACAGTTTTGAACTATCACATAACTCAATTCAAGGACATCCCCCATACTAGAACATCCCCTATACCATGATACATAAAGACCTTGACATCTCACATCACACTACCACTTTAACCAACAAATAAAACTTCACATCATGATCCTCTCTTCTCCCCCCTCCTCTCCTCTCTTCTCTTACTTTCCCCTCCTCTCCTGTCTCCTCCTCTCCCCTCCTCTCTTCTGCTCTCTTCTCCGCTTCCCTCTCCCCTCCTCTCTTCTCTTCTCTTACTTTTCTCTCCTCTCCTGTCTCCTCCTCTCCCCTCCTCTCTTCTGCTCTCTTCTCCTCTTCCCTCTCCCCTCCTCTCTTTTCCTCCTTTCCTGTCCTCTCCTGTCTCCTCTCCCCTCCTTCTCTGCTCTCTTCTCCGCTTCCCTCTCCCTTCCTCTCTTCTCCTCCTTTCCACTCCTCTCCTGTCTCCTCTTCCCTCCTTCTCTGCTCTCTTCTCTGCTTCCCTCTCCCCTCCTCTCTTCTCTTCCTTTCCTCTCCTCTCCTCTCCTCTCCTCTCCCCTCCTTCTCTGCTCTCTTCTCTGCTTCCCTCTCCCCTCCTCTCTTCTCCTCCTTTCCACTCCTCTCCTGTCTCTTCCTCTCTTCTGCTCTCCTTTCCTCTCTCCTCCTCTCCCCTTCCTTCCTCTCCTATTCCCTCCTCTCTTCTCCTCTCTCCTCTTTTCTGCTCTCTTCTCCTCCTTTTCTCTCCTCCTCTCCCCTCATCTTTTCAGATCTCTTCTTTCCTCCTATCCTCTCTCCTTTCGTCATATCCTCTCCTCATATCCTCTCTTCTTCTCTCCTCTCCTCTTCTCTCTGTTCCGTAGCATAATGGATGAATGCATTAGTAGGAAAAGTCTAATAAAAACAGACACATTTTATCTCACTCATTCATTAAACAGTTTAGCACACACACACACACCCACACCCACACCCACACACACACCCACACCCACACCCACACACACACACGCACACACAAGTCCTGTTAGCATCGGTATTAACGCATTAACAAAGACTGGTACAGTGAAACAGAAAAACAAAGAAGTTTCTACAAGCTTAGTAGTATAATCTACAGGTCTACAATCCAGTATTATAATCTACAGGACTACTAACCCAGTATTATAATCTACAGGACTACAAACCTAGTAGTATATTCTACAGGACTACAAACCCAGTATTATAATCTACAGGTCTACAACCCAGTATTATAATCTACAGGACTACTAACCCAGTATTATAATCTACAGGACTACAAACCTAGTAGTATATTCTACAGGACTACAAACCCAGTATTATAATCTACTGGACTACAAGCCCAGTAGTATATTCTACAGGACTACAAACCCAGTATTATAATCTACAGGACTACAAGCCCAGTAGTATATTCTACAGGACTACAAACCCAGTATTATAATCTACAGGACTACAAACCCAGTATTATAATCTACAGGTCTACAACCCTAGTAGTATAATCTACAAGACTACTAACCCAGTATTATAATCTACAGGTATACAAACCTAGTAGTATAATCTACAGGACTACAAGCCTAAATGCATTTTACCACTCTATCATGCTAAATTAATGTATACTGCATGATTACAGCTGTGCATGTCTAGTATGTGTAACCTAACCCAGTATGTGTAACATAGTATGTGTATCCCAGTACGTGTAACATAGTATGTGTATCCCAGTATGTGTAACATATTATGTCTAACCCAGTATGTGTAACCTAGTATGTGTAACCTAACCCAGTATGTGTAACCTAGTATGTGTAACCTAACCCAGTATGTGTAACATAGTATGTGTATCCCAGTATGTGTAACCTAGTATGTGTAACCTAGTATGTGTAACCTAACCCAGTATGTGTAACCCTGTATGTGTAACCTAACCCAGTATATGTAACCTAACCCAGTATGTGTAACCTAGTATGTGTAACCTAACCCAGTATGTGTAACCTAGTATGCGTAACCTAACCCAGTATGTGTAACCTAGTATGTGTAACCTAGTATGTGTAACCTAGTATGCGTAACCTAACCCAGTATATGTAACCTAACCCAGTATGTGTAACCTAACTCAGTATATGTAACCTAACCCAGTATATGTAACCTAACCCAGTATATGTAACCTAACGCAGTATATGTAACCTAACCCAGTATGTGTAACCTAACCCAGTATGTGTAACCTAGTATGTGTAACCTAATATGTGTAACCTAGTATGTGTAACCTAACCCAGCATGTGTAACCTAGTATGTATAACCTAACCCAGTATGTGTAACCTAACCTAGTATGTGTAACCTAGTATGTGTAACCTAGTATGTGTAACCTAACCCAGTATGTGTAACCTAGTATGTGTAATCTAGTATGTGTAACCTAACCCAGTATGTGTAACCCAGTATGTGTAAGCTAGTATGTGTAACCTAGTATGTGTAACCTAACCCAGTATGTGTAACCTAGTATGTGTAACCTAGTATGTGTAACCTAACCCAGTATGTGTAACCTAGTATGTGTAATCTAGTATGTGTAACCTAACCCAGTATGTGTAACCCAGTATGTGTAAGCTAGTATGTGTAACCTAGTATGTGTAACCTAACCCAATATGTGTAACCTAGTATGTGTAATCTAGTATGTGTAACCTAACCCAGTATGTGTAACCTAGTATGTGTAAGCTAGTATGTGTAACCTAGTATTTGTAACCTAACCCAGTATGTGTAACACAGTATGTGTAACCCAGTATGTGTAATCTAGTATGTGTAACCCAGTATGTGTAACCCAGTATGTGTAATCTAGTATGTGTAACCTAACCCAGTATGTGTAACCCAGTATGGGTAACCCAGTATGTGTAACCTAGTATGTGTAACCTAGTATGTGTAACCCAGTATGTGTAACCTAGTATGTGTAACCTAGTATGTGTAAGCTAGTATGTGTAACCCAGTATGTGTAACCTAGTATGTGTAACCTAGTATGTGTAACCCAGTATGTGTAACCTAGTATGTGTAAGCTAGTATGTGTAACCTAGTATGTGTAACCCAGTATGTGTAACAGTATGTGTAACCTAACCCAGTATGTGTAACCTAGTATGTGTAACCTAACCCAGTATGTGTAACCTAGTATGTGTAACCTAGTATGTGTAACCCAGTATGTGTAACAGTATGTGTAATCTAACCCAGTATGTGTAACCTAGTATGTGTAACCTAGTATGTGTAACGCAGTATGTGTAACAGTATGTGTAACCTAACCCAGTATGTGTAAACCAGTATGTGTAATCTAACCCAGTATGTGTAACCTAGTATGTGTAACCCAGTATGTGTAACCTAACCCAGTATGTGTAACCTAGTATGTGTAACCCAGTATGTGTAACAGTATGTGTAATCTAACCCAGTATGTGTAATCTAACCCAGTATGTGTAACAGTATGTGTAATCTAACCCAGTATGTGTAATCTAACCCAGTATGTGTAATCTAACCCAGTATGTGTAACCTAACCCAGTATGTGTAACCTAGTATGTGTAACCCAGTATGTGTAACCTAACCCAGTATGTGTAACCTAGTATGTGTAACCCAGTATGTGTAACCCAGTATGTGTAACAGTATGTGTAATCTAACCCAGTATGTGTAACAGTATGTGTAATCTAACCCAGTATGTGTAATCTAACCCAGTATGTGTAATCTAACCCAGTATGTGTAACAGTATGTGTAATCTAACCCAGTATGTGTAATCTAACCCAGTATGTGTAACCTAACCCAGTATGTGTAACCTAACCCAGTATGTGTAACCTAGTATGTGTAAACCAGTATGTGTAAACCAGTATGTGTAATCTAACCCAGTATGTGTAATCTAACCCAGTATGTGTAACAGTATGTGTAACCTAACCCAGTATGTGTAACCCAGTATGTGTAACATAGTATGTGTAAACCAGTATGTGTAACAGTATGTGTAATCTAACCCAGTATGTGTAACAGTATGTGTAATCTAACCCAATATGTGTAACAGTATGTGTAATCTAACCCAGTATGTGTAACATAGTATACACAAAAACACGTAGACACACAAACAACTCAAAACACACATCCATACGTTTTAGTCATATCATGTGGACATTATAAACAAAAGAACATGCTTTGCACACATACTTGCCTTCAAAAAGTATTCAGACCACTTGACTTTTTCCACATTTAGTTGTGTTACAGCCTGAATTTAAAATGGATTAAATTTAGCTTGTATGTTACTGTTACGGATACAGGTATCCTGTGTCTGTGTGTATCCTGTGTGTGTTTCTTTTCTCTCCTTCTCCCCTCACAGGTGAAAATCATTACTCCCCAATCAGTCAACAATCAACCCATCAATCAGAAGACACACCTCCTCCTGTTTCCTACCCTATCACAGTTCCTTCCCCATGGTTTAAAAACCCCATCATTTGTTTGTTCAAGGGCTCAATCTCTTTGTAATGCCAAGTTGGTAGAACTCTGCTCTTGATAGATTTCAGAAGCTCAATCTTTGTAATGCTATGTTGGTAGATCGCTGTTCTTGTAGATTTCAGGAGAGCTCAATCGTTGTAATGCCATGTTGGTAGATAGCTGTTCTTGATAGATTTCAGTAGCACAATCTCTTTATAATGCCATGTTTGTAGACCTCTGTTTTGCACGCGCTCTCTGTGTATCAATTAACCTCTCTTTTGTTTGAGCACCTCCATAGCACTTTGTCATCACCTGTGAGTATTGTTTTGGTTATGGTGTTTGTTTGTTGCTGGTGGGAAAAGGGGAAACCAAGACAAGTCGCCCATGGGCATACACTACCCGTAGGTAAACTTTGTTAACACACACTAGTTAGAACTGGGCGGACCACCCACTGTATTTTTGGTTAGTTAGCTGTTGTTGAAATAGGCTAGTCTAGCTTAGGGGTGTTTTTGCATATTTGTTTCTTTCCTTGGGTCCAGCTCAGCCCCTTTTCCTGCTCCCCCCCATTACCGTGTGTTTATAATAAACCCTGAGTTTGACGGTATTATTTCGGTTGTCGTGGTTATTTCGTTCACTTTTACTTTGTCACTATTATAATTTACATGAGTTATGTTACGGGTCTCACTACCATCCCCCCTAGACTGTCGGGCCAAAAGAGATTCGTAACATAAGTGGAGCCTCATCCGGGATTTGTCTTTACTGACACCCATGCCGCTCATGTAGATTGTTGAAGTGGTATAGTTCAGTGTTGAACGTCATAGCTGAAGTAGCATTAGTGTTTGCTATTTTCGTTGGCTCTTGTGAAGTAGTGTAAGATGGCTACTTTTGATTTGAAGTCCTTTTTGGATAATCCTTCGTGGGAGGTTTTTGATAAATGTCGTAGAGTTGATTTAGTGACCTTGGCTGACCATTATTCAGTATCGTTTTCGCAGAGTTTAGTTAAGGCGGAGGTTAAACAGCTAGTATTAAATGTATTGTTGGAAGAGCAAGTGCTTGTGTTACCGCTGCCTGAGTCTACTAACCCTGTAGGGGATGTAACTGCTCCTATAAGCCCATTGGTATCTGATAATGAGGGTGAGGCTAAAACACCAGCCACATTGTCCCATTTTGATCCACTCTCCCCACTGTCAAACGGTGATGCCAGAAGGGATGTCCGTTTAGCACAGTTCCAACTAGAGGTGGAAGAGAGAGCCCAAATTAGGCGAGAGACTCTCCAGTTGGAGATGTGTAAAATTGAGGCAGAAAAAGAACGAGAACAACGGCAGATGATGTGTAAAATTGAGGCAGAAAGAGAACAGCGGCAGATGACGTTTAAAATGCGCCAGATGGAACTGGAGGCAGAGACAGCGAGGCTAGCCTTCGTTCCTACTGTTCCTGTTAGTGAGTCGTCCTCACCAGCTGTGTCCTCAAACACGTTTGACATTAGTAGGCAGATTGCCTTAGTACCTTTGTTCAGAGAGTCGGAGGTTGACTCCTATTTTTGTGTATTTGAGCGTATAGCCGTAGCATTGAAGTGGCCTGAAGAGGTATGGTGCCTATTACTTCAGTGTAAATTAACTGGTAAAGCCCAAGAGGTTTTGTCAGCGCTACCTCTGGAGGACAGTTTGAATTATGAAGTGGTCAAAGCTACTGTTCTTCGTGCCTATGAGCTTGTGCCTGAGGCATACCGACAGAGATTTAGGTCTCATAGAAAGTCTTCTAGTAAGACTTATGTGGAATTTGCTAGAGACAAGGGAAATCTGTTTGATAAATGGCATGCTGCTAGTAAGGTAACTGATTTCAACTCTCTCCGGGAGTTAATCTTGTTGGAAGAGTTTAAAAATTGCTTACCCGAACGCATTGTAGTTTACCTAAACGAACAGAAAGTATCCTCCCTGGCAGAAGCGTCTGTGTTGGCAGACGAGTTTGTGTTGACGCACAAGAGTGTGTTTTCGGCTCAAACTGAGAGTAGAACCACTGAGTTTCCTACCTTTAGCCCTAGTCGGCCAGCAGTAGTATATAAAGCACGCCAGAAGAATGAGCGTTCCTGTTTCTATTGTCATAAAGTGGGACATATGATTAATGATTGCTTCCTGCTTAAACGCAAACAAGGGATGCCTCTTCGTGCCAAGCCACCAACAGGTGTTGCTCTAATTCGTAAGGTTGTGAGGTCTGCAACAAAACAGGTGCCTCAGGGTAACTGTAGTTTGAAAGACCCAGTCCCCGACCGCAGTTATGAACCATTCATTTCCGAGGGGTTTGTGTCCCTAGAGAATGACGAAGCGTCTCAGCGTCCGGTTAAAATCCTTAGAGATACTGGTGCGGCGCAGTCGTTTATATTGTCTGATGTGTTGCCCTTATCTGACGATACATACTGTGGTTCCAGTGTGTTAGTGCAGGGTATTGAAATGGGTTTTGTCCCAGTGCCGTTGCACTTTGTGAAAGTACACTCTGAGTTAATCAGTGGAATATTCAGAGTGGGGGTACGTCCTATGTTGCCAGTGAAAGGTGTGACCTTTATACTGGGTAACGATATTGCCGGAGGAAAGGTAGTACCCGTATTGGAAGTATTGGATAAAAGTGACCACTCTCTCTCGAATGAGTTGGCACAGAGTTATCCACATGTGTTCCCCGCTTGTGCTGTCACTCGTGCTCAGGCACTACAAGAGGGTGACGTGATAGATTTGTCGAACACTGTTCTGTTCAAAGAGGATGATCAAGAGGATGGATTGTGTGATACCTCTGAGAAGTTGATCACCTCTGACAAACAGCCCAGGAAAGAATTAAAGAACGTTGAACTTATTGCTGATGCAATACAGTTACCAGTTACTCGTGAGCAGCTGATTGCTAACCAAAAGGTTGACAACAAGCTTGCTAAATGTTTTTCTAGTGTTGTCTCGTTAGAAGAGGTGAAGAAGAAGAATGTGGCTTACTTCATTGATGGTAATCTCCTCATGCGTAAATGGAAATCCCATGTTGACGCGGGTGGAGATTGGAATGCTGTTTACCAAATAGTGATTCCTACAGCCTTTCGACAAAATGTGTTATCCCTTGCTCATGATCACCAGTGGTCTGGTCATTTAGGAATTACAAAGACGTATGATCGGATCCTTCGACATTTCTTTTGGCCAGGTTTAAAACAAGATGTGGCTCAGTTCTGTCGGACATGCCACACCTGTCAGATAACAGGAAAACCAAATCAGGTTATTCCTCCTGCTCCTCTTTGTCCTATACCTGTCATAGGTGAACCATTTGAGCATGTGGTGGTTGATTGTGTCGGACCGTTACCGAAGACAAAATCGGGTAACCAGTTTTTGTTAACGATAATGTGTATGGCTACAAGATACCCCGAGGCTATTCCTCTGAGAAGGATTACAGCTCCGATAGTGAGTAAAGCCTTAATAAAATTCTTCACGACATTCGGGTTACCGAAGGTGGTACAAAGCGATCAAGGTACCAATTTCCTATCCAAGCTCTTCAAGCAGGTGTTGAAATCCTTATCAATTACGCACCGTGTATCAAGCGCCTATCACCCAGAGTCTCAGGGTGCGCTTGAAAGATGGCATCAGACACTGAAGTCTATGCTACGTAAATATTGTTTGGAATCTGAGAAAGATTGGGATGAGGGAGTTCCTCTAGTTTTGTTTGCTGCTCGTGAAACTGTGCAGGAGTCCCTAGGTTTCAGCCCGGCTGAACTAGTGTTTGGTCACACAGTAAGAGGACCAATGAAAGTCCTTAAAGAACAGTTCTTGTCCCAAGAGTTGTGTACCAGAGATGAGAATGTGTTGGACTATGTTAGTCGCTTTCGTGAGCGCCTACACCAAGCTTGTGCTCTTGCAAAGGAAGCTCTGTCTTCCTCACAGAGGAGCATGAAAAGACACTATGATAAAGAGGCTGTTTCTCGTCCACTACAGCCAGGTGACCAAGTACTGGTGTTATTACCTGTTCCAGGATCTTCACTGTCAGCTCGTTTCTCTGGTCCTTATTTAATTGAAAAGAAAATAAGTGAAACTGACTGTGCTTCAAACTCCTGATAGAAAACGCCAATCTCGTGTGTGTCACATTAACATGTTGAAAGCATACCACACCCGACCCATCACACAGTTAGATAGTTCAAAAACAGAGGAAGGTACTGCTGTCTCCTCTGCTACTACTGCAATGATAGTGGACTGTCATATTGATGATGTTGATGGCTTGGAGTTGCGCAATACTCAGCAGCAGTGTGTTAGATTGCCCAACTCAGAAATGCTGCTGTCTATCCAGTCAGGTCTGGTTCATTTAACGGATGGACAGGCTAATGATATTGTGAGGCTACTACACAGTTTTCCATGTCTCTTTAATGACGTTCCTACTCGCACAAATGTGTTGGAACATGACATTAATGTTGGAAATGCTACACCTATCAAGCAACACCCATATCGTATCAACGCTTCCAAGAGGAAGATAATGAGGGATGAGGTGAGATATTTGTTGGAGAATGACCTGGCTAAGCCAAGTTCAAGCCCTTGGAGTTCTCCTTGCATTCTGGTTCCTAAACCTGATGGTACGTCCAGGTTATGTACGGATTATCGAAAGGTAAATTCTGTCACAATGCCAGATTCATTCCCGTTACCCAGACTGGACGACTGTATCGACACTATTGGTGCTGCTAAGTATGTAACCAAGTTGGACCTCTTAAAAGGTTACTGGCAGGTTCCGTTAACTTCACGTGCTTCTGAGATTTCTGCCTTTGTGACCCCAGATAACTTCCTACAGTACTCAGTCATGGCTTTTGGGATGCGAAATGCACCAGCCACTTTCCAACGACTGGTTAACTCTGTATTAGCTGGCGTTCCTAATTGTAGTGCATACCTTGATGACCTAGTGATTTATTCGTCTACGTGGTCAGATCATGTTGACTTGCTAAGGGTAGTATGTGAACGGTTGGCAGCTGCTTCTCTAACCCTGAACTTAGCAAAGTGCGAGTTTGGGAAGGCTACTGTTACCTATCTCGGTAAAGAGGTTGGCCATGGACAGGTGCGCCCTGTTGATGCCAAGGTCTTGGCTATAACTGCATTCCCTGCACCTACCACTAGACGAGAGCTACGCCGCTTTTTAGGGATGGTTGGCTACTACCGTAGCTTCTGTAAAAATTTCTCTGCGGTAGTTGCTCCATTGACTGATTTGCTCAGTCCGGCAAGACCATTTGTGTTGTCCCCTGATTGTAAGAGAGCTTTTGAATCAGCGAAAGCACTCTTATGTAGTACCCCTGTACTTGCTGCTCCAGATTTTGAACAACCATTCAAGCTTGAGGTAGATGCTAGTGCCAGAGGTGCTGGTGCTGTTCTACTGCAGCAGGACAAGAGTGGAGTAGATCATCCCGTTTGTTATTTTTCACGTAAATTTAATAAATGTCAAACAAACTATGCGACAATAGAACAAGAAGCTCTTGCTTTGTTGTTGGCTCTGCAATACTTCGAAGTATACATTGGTTCCAGTGCCCTACCAGTGATTGTGTATACTGACCATAACCCCTTAGTTTTTCTCCACCGAATGTACAACCAGAACCAGCGCCTTATGCGTTGGGCGCTGATTGTACAAAATTATAATTTGGAGATCCGCCACAAAAAGGGTTCAGATAATGTGTTGGCAGATGCTTTGTCTCGTGTGTGAAGATGATTTCTGTATGTTTTGCAAGGTTGTTGATTTGTTGTGAGTGTTCATTTAAATACTGTAGTCGCAATCCCCCCTAGGGTTGCTCTTTTAAGGGTGGGAGTGTTACGGATACAGGTATCCTGTGTCTGTGTGTATCCTGTGTGTGTTTCTTTTCTCTCCTTCTCCCCTCACAGGTGAAAATCATTACTCCCCAATCAGTCAACAATCAACCCATCAATCAGAAGACACACCTCCTCCTGTTTCCTACCCTATCACAGTTCCTTCCCCATGGTTTAAAAACCCCATCATTTGTTTGTTCAAGGGCTCAATCTCTTTGTAATGCCAAGTTGGTAGAACTCTGCTCTTGATAGATTTCAGAAGCTCAATCTTTGTAATGCTATGTTGGTAGATCGCTGTTCTTGTAGATTTCAGGAGAGCTCAATCGTTGTAATGCCATGTTGGTAGACCTCTGTTTTGCACGCGCTCTCTGTGTATTAATTAACCTCTCTTTTGTTTGAGCACCTCCATAGCACTTTGTCATCACCTGTGAGTATTGTTTTGGTTATGGTGTTTGTTTGTTGCTGGTGGGAAAAGGGGAAACCAAGACAAGTCGCCCATGGGCATACACTACCCGTAGGTAAACTTTGTTAACACACACTAGTTAGAACTGGGCGGACCACCCACTGTATTTTTGGTTAGTTAGCTGTTGTTGAAATAGGCTAGTCTAGCTTAGGGGTGTTTTTGCATATTTGTTTCTTTCCTTGGGTCCAGCTCAGCCCCTTTTCCTGCTCCCCCCCCCATTACCGTGTGTTTATAATAAACCCTGAGTTTGACGGTATTATTTCGGTTGTCGTGGTTATTTCGTTCACTTTTACTTTGTCACTATTATAATTTACATGAGTTATGTTACGGGTCTCACTACCATCCCCCCTAGACTGTCGGGCCAAAAGAGATTCGTAACAGTTACTAAACTACACACAATACCCAAAAATATCAAAGCGGAATTAAGTTTTAGAAATGTTTACAAATTAATTAAAAATGAAAAGTTGAAATGTCATGAGTCGATAAGTGTTCAACCCCTGTAGTATGGAAAGCCTAAATAAGTTCAGAGCTGTGTTGGAATACTCAACCTAACTGCACTAACCATATTCTTTGTGACGTAAATTGAGAATATAGTATACTTATTGGTCATTGTATGGATATAGTTAGTATGCCAAAAGTTCCCGGATGTCGTACTACATTGGCCAAAATACGGAGTATACAAACAGTGACACTATTTCTGTGCTTTTAGGGCCCATAATGCAATTCTTCGGAAAATGGGCGTGGCTTTACATTGTTTTCAGATTTGAAGAAAATGTCAGTAAAAAGTCAGACGAGAGCAGATACAAATTCATTGCTTTAACTTATTATGACAAATGTTAAGAAAATGTTGAGCAATGTAATAATGTAATGACTTTTCAAACAAGTTACCTTACACGTTATGTCGGCTGACAATTTGTTAGCTACGCTGTTCTTACGAACCACATAGCATATCATTACAGCAGTATGTACCGGTATGTCGGCTAGCTACCTAACGTTAGTTGGCTACTAATACATCAAACTTGCCAGCATATTAACTATATGCTATCTAACTAACTACCCAATGTTTATTGACTTGATTATTGCCGTTAATCTTAGCAAAGTGGTATAATCTTTGTACGTTCTCAATGGTGCTTCCGGTAAATTCGCTCTGGCCATTTACTCTGATTTCAGAGCACTATCGTCTTGAGTCTACCAGAGCGCAGAATAACTGATTAATTTACGAACGCTCAACACCCGTTGACTATGGCTAGTGTCAGTAAACGTTGGCAAAAAAGTATAATTCAATTGTTGCCAGCCAGAGTCACCAACACTCTGGATAACATGAAAACAGCCTAACAAGCTCTGCTAGGACGAGTCAAATGGTCAGAGTGAGGTGTTCTCTCATTTGTGTCTGGAAGTAGCTAGCAAGTTAGCCAGTTAGCTTGGGTGCTTTACTGCAGTTGTAAGGTCAGAACGCTCGAATCAACCGTACTCCTCGGCCAGAGTGTCCAGTGTGCACTCTGAACGCTCCCAGAGCGAAACGCTGTGAATTTACAAATTGACAATCTGACAATGCTCTGAATTTAGGGATGCCCAGAGTGCACTCCAGATTAAATTTAAGACCACACACGAAGTCATAAAATGTCTAGCTAGTGATTTGTTATGCTAACAATTCTAGCAAGAGGTTGCATAGCAACAGCATCAACTTCCGGTAGACAGGCAAAGCGCTAGTACACTCAATTGAAAGGGTACCGTTTGTTTACAGTATACGAAAATGAACTAATAGTATATAGTATGTAGTATATACTCATTAAGTATGTAGTAAACTGTATGTTTGTATGGGTATTCAAACACAGCTCAGGAGTAAAATTGTGCTTAACCTCTTTGATCTCTAGGGGCGCTATTTCATTTTTGGATAAAAAACGTTCCCGTTTTAAGCGCGATATTTTGTCACGAAAAGATGCTCGACTATGCATATTCTTGACAGTTTTTGAAAGGAAACACTCTGAAGTTTCAGAATCTGCAAAGATATTGTCTGTAAGTGCCCCAGAACTCATTCTACAGGCGAAACCAAGATGATGCATCAACCAGGAAATGAGCAGAATTTCTGAAGCTCTGTTTTCCATTGTCTCCTTATATGGCTGTGATTGCGCAAGGAATGAGCCTACACTTTCTGTCGTTCCCCCAAAGTGTTAGCAGCATTGTGACGTATTTGTAGGCATATCATTGGAAGATTGACCATAAGAGACTACATTTTCCAAGTGTCCGCCTGGTGTCCCTGCGTCGAAATTGGAGCGTAAAGCCAGGTGCAATTATTTTTCCATTTGAGAGCAAGGAGAAACCAGGCTTCCACGAAGGATATATCATTGAAGAGATATGTGGAAAAACACCTTGAGGATTGATTCTAAACCACGTTTGCCATGTTTCAGTCAATATTATGGAGTTAATTTGGAAAAAAGTTCGCATTTTGAGGGCTGAATTTTCGTTTTTTTTTTTTTTTTTTTTTTTTTTTTTTTGGTAGCCAAATGTGATGTACAAAACGGAGCTATTTCTAATACACAAAGAATCTTTTTGGAAAAACGGAGCATCTGCTATCTAACTGAGAGTCTCCTCATTGAAAACATCAGAAGTTCTTCAAAGGTAAGTTATTTTATTTGAAGGCTTTACTTGTTTTTGTGATAGTTGCCTGCTAAATGCTAACGCTAATGCTAACGCTAATGCTAACGCTAAATGCTACGCTAGCTAGCTACTGTTACACAAATTATTGTTTTCCTATGGTTGAAAAGCATATTTTGAAAATCTGAGATGACAGTGTTGTTAACAAAAGGCTAAGCTTGAGAGCTAGCATATTTATTTCATTTCATTTGCGATTTTCATGAATAGTTAACGTTGCGTTATGGTAATGAGCTTAGGTCTATAAATAGAATCCCGGATCCGGGTTTGGTCGTCGCAACAGGTTAACAAGTCACATAATAAGTTGTATGGACTCAATAATAGTGCACTAATAGTGTTTAACATGACTTTTGAATGACTACCTCATCTCCGTACCCCACACATACAATTATCTGTAGGGTCCCTCAGTCGAGCAGTGAATTTCAAACACGGATTCAACCACAAAGACCAGGGAGGTTTTCCAATGCCTTGCGAAGAAGGCCACCTGTTGGTAGATGGGTAAAAACAAAAATCAGATGTTGACTATCCCTTTGAGCATGGTGAAGTTATTAATTACACTTTGGATGGTGTATTAATACACCCAGAGGAAGGAAACCGCATGAGAGGAAGGAAACCACTTACAGATTTCACCATGAGACCAATGGAGACTTCAAAACAATTACAGAGCTACGGGATCGATGTCCCTATCCCGGGACGGTTGAGCTAACATGCCCTAATGTGATTAGCATGACAGTTGTAAGTAACAGCAAACTTTCCAGGACATAGAAATGTCTTATATGGGCAGGACGCTTAAATTATTGTTAATCTAACTGCACTGTCCAATGTACAGTAGCAATTACAGTGAAGAAATACCATGCAATTGTTTGAGGAGAGTGCACAACAACAAAACACGTATCACGGCAACTGGTTTGATACATTCACCCTCTGAAGGTAAATAATGTACTTACATTCAGTCATCTTGCTCTGATTTGTCATCCTGAGGGTCCCAGAGATAAAAATGTAGCATAGTTTTGTTTTATAAAATCTATTTTTATATTCAAATGTAGGAACTGCTGTCTCTGGCTCCACACCCACCTGGCCATCTAGATGTGCGAAAGTTAGTGTATAAGCGAATGATCCATCATGTATGATCTTCCTGGGAGTGTGTAAACTGACATTTTGTATTACCATATCATTTTTGTATGTTCTCTATAGTTATGTACTTGAAAATGTATCTAAATTGTCCAATTTGGCACATTTGGGCAGAGTTGATACAAAATATTGATCCAGGATTGCAATGCTTGTAATGGTTTTCCTCCTCTTCTGAGGAGAAGTAGGAAGGATCGGACCAAAGCGCAGCGTGGTAAGTGTTCGTCATTTTATTAAACTGAACTGAACACTACAATACAAAGCAAACAAAAATAACAACCGAAACAGTTCGGTCTGGTAACTAATACAAAGGCAGAAAACAACTACCCACCAATCATAGTGGGAAAACAGGCTGCCTAAGTATGGTTCTCAATCAGAGACAACGGTAAACAGCTGGGAACCATGCCAGGCCAAACACAGAAATACAAAAACATAAAACAACACATAGAATGCCCACCCCAACTCACGCCCTGACCAAACTAAAACAGAGACATAAAAAAGGAACTAAGGTCAGGACGTGACAATGCTTCACTGGCTCAATCTGAAACTTTGCACACACTCATGTTATCTAGTGGCAAAAAAATCGAAATTGTGCCTAAACTGCAATAATATATTATGGCCTTTCTCTTGCGTTTCAAAGATAATGGGAAAAAAATAGAAAACGCATGTTTTTTTCTTTGTATTATCTTTTACCACATCTAAAGTGTTATATTCTCCTACATTCATTTCACATTTCCACAAACGTCAAAGTGTTTCCTTTCAGATAGTATCAATAAAACGCATATTCTTGCTTCAGGTCCTGAGCTACAAGCACATAGATTATGGTATGTCATTTTAGGCGATAAATGATAAAAGGGCCAGAGCCTGAAATCTTCTTTAAAGCGTTGTTGTTCAGGGCTTGTAAGTAAGCATTCCACTGTATTCGGCACATGTGACAAATACAATGTTGATTTGATTTTATCCGACTACCACTCACTTATGTATAAACCCACCTCAATCACTCCAGGTACTGAATAAGGTACTGACACTGACCTGTATATACGTGCATTCTTGTGTTTCTTTAACTCCTATCATAGTTCTTGTGTGGATTCTATTCGTACTTTTATTCTAATTGAAAACGTATTATTCTCATTGTATTGTTGGAAAGAGCTCTCAAGGTAACAATGTCACTGTACTGTTTTACATCTGTTGTATCTTGTACACGTGGTGAATAAAAACGTGAAACAGTGCAAACACACATAGACATCGACCTGTATGAAACTCTATTCAACCTCAATGCTAACTCTTTCTAACTCTCACAATCTCCCGAGCGACACTACACACACACCCTGGTAATGTACTAAAGTAAATCTATTAAACCAGTGACTGGTGATTATGGCCTCACAGTAAATATCTGTATTAGCATAAGCAAATCAGAGACTTCCCTAAGGCATATTAATCTAATTTGTCAGCGATTGTTCACACACACACATGAACGCACACACACACACACACACACACACACACACATGAACGCACACACACACACACACACACACACACATACACACACACACATGAACGCACACACACACACACACATACACACACACACATGAACGCACACACACACACACACACACACACACACACACACAACGCACACACACACTCACACACACATACACACACACACATGAACGCACACACACACACACGGAGCAGGATTGCATCATACAGAATGTTTTCTTTGTTTTCAATGCGCCAGATTCTTCTTTGGAACCATTTCAAACTCATACTGTGGTACTCAATGTGGTCTGTCAGAGGTCTGTTTTCATAAACACAGATAATGCCAGCTGCCAAACTCCTACTGTGGTACTCAATGTGGTCTGTCAGAGGTCTGTTTTCATAAACACAGATAATGCCAGCTGCCAAACTCCTACTGTGGTACTCAATGTGGTCTGTCAGAGGTCTGTCTTCATAAACACACATAATGCCAGCTGCCAAACTCCTACTGTGGTACTCAATGTGGTCTGTCAGAGGTCTGTCTTCATAAACACAGATAATGCCAGCTGCCAAACGATGACTGTGGTACTCAATGTGGTCTGTTTTCATAAACACAGATAATGCCAGCTGCCAAACTCATACTGTGGTACTCAATGTGGTCTGTCAGAGGTCTGTCTTCATAAACACAGATAATGCCAGCTGCCAAACTCATACTGTGGTACTCAATGTGGTCTGTCAGAGGTCTGTCTTCATAAACACACATAATGCCAGCTGCCAAACGATGACTGTGGTACTCAATGTGGTCTGTCAGAGGTCTGTCTTCATAAACACATAATGCCAGCTGCCAAACTCATACTGTGGTACTCAATGTGGTCTGTCAGAGGTCTGTCTTCATAAACACAGATAATGCCAGCTGCAAAACTCATACTGTGGTACTCAATGTGGTCTGTCAGAGGTCTGTCTTCATAAACACAGTTAATGCCAGCTGCCAAACGCATACTGTGGTACTCAATGTGGTCTTTCTTCATAAACACAGATAATGCCAGCTGCCAAACGATGACTGTGGTACTCAATGTGGTCTGTCAGAGGTCTGTCTTCATAAACACACATAATGCCAGCTGCCAAACGATGACTGTGGTACTCAATGTGGTCTGTCAGAGGTCTGTCTTCATAAACACATAATGCCAGCTGCCAAACTCATACTGTGGTACTCAATGTGGTCTGTCAGAGGTCTGTCTTCATAAACACAGATAATGCCAGCTGCAAAACTCATACTGTGGTACTCAATGTGGTCTGTCAGAGGTCTGTCTTCATAAACACAGTTAATGCCAGCTGCCAAACGCATACTGTGGTACTCAATGTGGTCTTTCTTCATAAACACAGATAATGCCAGCTGCCAAACGATGACTGTGGTACTCAATGTGGTCTGTCAGAGGTCTGTCTTCATAAACACAGATAATGCCAGCTGCCAAACTCATACTGTGGTACTCAATGTGGTCTGTCTTCATAAACACAGATAATGCCAGCTGCCAAACGATGACTGTGGTACTCAATGTGGTCTGTCTTCATAAACACACATAATGCCAGCTGCCAAACTCATACTGTGGTACTCAATGTGGTCTGTCAGAGGCCTGTCTTCATAAACACAGATAATGCCAGCTGCAAAACTCATACTCTGGTACTCAATGTGGTCTGTCAGAGGTCTGTCTTCATAAACACAGATAATGCCAGCTGCCAAACTCATACTGTGGTACTCAATGTGGTCTGTCTTCATAAACACACATAATGCCAGCTGCCAAACGATGACTGTGGTACTCAATGTGGTCTGTCTTCATAAACACACATAATGCCAGCTGCCAAACGATGACTGTGGTACTCAATGTGGTCTGTCAGAGGTCTGTCTTCATAAACACAGATAATGCCAGCTGCCAAACGATGACTGTCTATCATCTGCCATTAATTGGGGTTTTACAAAATGAGGGAAATTGTAATTATCCGTTTTAAAACACCACAGACTGTTAATCGTAAAACTGTAGATTATCATTTGAAACATGCTTGGTGATAACTCAGTCACGTTGGTTTTTAAAAAGAAAAGAAGAGGTGAAGAGAATCGGAAAAAGGAGGCGCCAAGTGTGATACGTTCTCTGTGATAACACCCAGGGAATCCCCAAGCCCACTATCTGGAGTCTGGCTCGCCATGGCTGTGTGACGCGCATCTCCGCTCTGATCTGCTACAGAGTAGTTTGCTGCTTACAGTCAATCATACACACAAACAGATGGGACTTTACTTTCTACAAGTGATAAGCAATTCATTTATCAAACAGTTATCTGAAAACCACACCTGCCCAATTATTCATTAATGGATAGGCAGCAGTGAAGGAATTTACAATTCAAACAAAACATCAAAGACAATTAAAACTAGGCATATCACCAACAAGATCTTTCTCCAAACGTCACATTTCGAAGTTGCTCCAAACATCACATTTCAAAGTGTTTTTGACATCCTGGGTTTACTCCTGCTCAGCATCATTCTGTGTCTCCAAACGTCACATTTCGAAGTTGCTCCAAACGTCACATTTCAAAGTGTTTTTGACATCCTGGGTTTACTCCTGCTCAGCTTCGTTCTGTGTCTCCAAACATTACATTTCGAAGTTAAGGTTTAAGGTTTGGGGTAGGGTTAAAATATTACATTTAGGCATTCATTCCAAATGGTTAAGTTAAGGCTTAAGGTTTTTGATAGGTAAAAAAAACAAGGTTCCACAACTGGGATTAAACACACAACCTTTGGATCTGGAGTCATGTGATTACGAAATGTAAAAGTTAAGGGTTAAGGTATTGTAAAAGGTTAACACCAGAACCACTAAAGCAGTTTGCTAATGAATGTCGTTTTTGTAATACTCCACCATTTAAAAAAAATGTAAAGTCATGCCCCCCTCCGTCCTTGATGTTTTAAAGTCACGCCCCCCTCCGTCCTTGATGTTTTAAAGTCACGCCCCCCTCCGTCCTTGATGTTTTAAAGTCACGCCCCCCTCCGTCCTTGATGTTTTAAAGTCACGCCCCCCTCCGTCCTTGATGTTTTAAAGTCACGCCCCCCTCCGTCCTTGATGTTTTAAAGTCACGCCCCCCTCCGTCCTTGATGTTGTAAAGTCACGCCCCCCTCCGTCCTTGATGTTTTAAAGTCACGCCCCCCTCCGTCCTTGATGTTGTAAAGTCACGCCCCCCTCCGTCCTTGATGTTTTAAAGTCACGCCCCCCTCCGTCCTTGATGTTTTAAAGTCACGCCCCCCTCCGTCCTTGATATTTTAAAGTCACGCCCCCCTCCGTCCTTGATGTTTTAAAGTCACGCCCCCCTCCGTCCTTGATGTTGTAAAGTCACGCCCCCCTCCGTCCTTGATGTTTTAAAGTCACGCCCCCCTCCGTCCTTGATGTTTTAAAGTCACGCCCCCCTCCGTCCTTGATGTTGTAAAGTCACGCCCCCCTCCGTCCTTGATGTTTTAAAGTCACGCCCCCCTCCGTCCTTGATGTTTTAAAGTCACGCCCCCCTCCGTCCTTGATGTTGTAAAGTCACGCCCCCCTCCGTCCTTGATGTTTTAAAGTCACGCCCCCCTCCGTCCTTGATGTTTTAAAGTCACGCCCCCCTCCGTCCTTGATGTTTTAAAGTCACGCCCCCCTCCGTCCTTGATGTTGTAAAGTCACGCCCCCCTCCGTCCTTGATGTTTTAAAGTCACGCCCCCCTGCGTCCTTGATGTTTTAAAGTCACGCCCCCCTCCGTCCTTGATGTTTTAAAGTCACGCCCCCCTCCGTCCTTGATGTTTTAAAGTCACGCCCCCCTCCGTCCTTGATGTTTTAAAGTCACGCCCCCCTCCGTCCTTGATGTTTTAAAGTCACGCCCCCCTCCGTCCTTGATGTTTTAAAGTCACGCCCCCCTCCGTCCTTGATGTTGTAAAGTCACGCCCCCCTCCGTCCTTGATGTTGTAAAGTCACGCCCCCCTCCGTCCTTGATGTTGTAAAGTCACGCCCCCCTCCGTCCTTGATGTTTTAAAGTCACGCCCCCCTCCGTCCTTGATGTTGTAAAGTCACGCCCCCCTCCGTCCTTGATGTTGTAAAGTCACGCCCCCCTCCGTCCTTGATGTTTTAAAGTCACGCCCCCCTCCGTCCTTGATGTTTTAAAGTCACGCCCCCCTCCGTCCTTGATGTTGTAAAGTCACGCCCCCCTCCGTCCTTGATGTTTTAAAGTCACGCCCCCCTCCGTCCTTGATGTTGTAAAGTCACGCCCCCCTCCGTCCTTGATGTTGTAAAGTCACGCCCCCCTCCGTCCTTGATGTTTTAAAGTCACGCCCCCCTCCGTCCTTGATGTTGTAAAGTCACGCCCCCCTCCGTCCTTGATGTTTTAAAGTCACGCCCCCCTCCGTCCTTGATGTTGTAAAGTCACGCCCCCCTCCGTCCTTGATGTTGTAAAGTCACGCCCCCCTCCGTCCTTGATGTTGTAAAGTCACGCCCCCCTCCGTCCTTGATGTTGTAAAGTCACGCCCCCCTCCGTCCTTGATGTTGTAAAGTCACGCCCCCCTCCGTCCTTGATGTTGTAAAGTCACGCCCCCCTCCGTCCTTGATGTTGTAAAGTCACGCCCCCCTCCGTCCTTGATGTTGTAAAGTCACGCCCCCCTCCGTCCTTGATGTTGTAAAGTCACGCCCCCCTCCGTCCTTGATGTTTTAAAGTCACGCCCCCCTCCGTCCTTGATGTTGTAAAGTCACGCCCCCCTCCGTCCTTGATGTTTTAAAGTCACGCCCCCCTCCGTCCTTGATGTTTTAAAGTCACGCCCCCCTCCGTCCTTGATGTTTTAAAGTCACGCCCCCCTCCGTCCTTGATGTTGTAAAGTCACGCCCCCCTCCGTCCTTGATGTTTTAAAGTCACGCCCCCCTCCGTCCTTGATGTTTTAAAGTCACGCCCCCCTCCGTCCTTGATGTTGTAAAGTCACGCCCCCCTCCGTCCTTGATGTTTTAAAGTCACGCCCCCCTCCGTCCTTGATGTTTTAAAGTCACGCCCCCCTCCGTCCTTGATGTTTTAAAGTCACGCCCCCCTCCGTCCTTGATGTTTTAAAGTCACGCCCCCCTCCGTCCTTGATGTTTTAAAGTCACGCCCCCCTCCGTCCTTGATGTTTTAAAGTCACGCCCCCCTCCGTCCTTGATGTTTCCTAAAGAAGTATATACAACACACTGTTGTTGTTAGAATCTTAATATCACAAACAGAACTGGAGTTATAAACCCATTTTAGGAAGGCGTGTCATTTTTTCACTGTTTTTTTCCACCGTTGCCCCTCTTTCCGACAGTAGGGCCTGCTCTCCTCCTGGTGCCACGCCCAGTTGATAATCACCCTGAAGGTGCCGTGCCCAGTTGATAATCACCCTGAAGGTGCCGTGCCCAGTTGATAATCGCCCTGAAGGTGCCGTGCCCAGTTGATAATCACCCTGAAGGTGCCGTGCCCAGTTGATAATCACCCTGAAGGTGCCGTGCCCAGTTGATAATCACCCTGAAGGTGCCGTGCCCAGTTGATAATCACCCTGAAGGTGCCGTGCCCAGTTGATAATCACCCTGAAGGTGCCGTGCCCAGTTGATAATCACCCTGAAGGTGCCGTGCCCAGTTGATAATCACCCTGAAGGTGCCGTGCCCAGTTGATAATCACCCTGAAGGTACCATTCCCAGTTGATAATCACCCTGAAGGTGCCGTGCCCAGTTGATAATCACCCTGAAGGTGCCATACCCAGTTGATAATCACCCTGAAGGTGCCGTGCCCAGTTGATAATCACCCTGAAGGTGACATGCCCAGATGATAATCACCCTGAAGGTGCCATGCCCAGTTGATAATCACCCTGAAGGTGCCATGCCCAGTTGATAATTACCCTGAAGGTGCCACGCCCAGTTGATAATCACCCTGAAGGTGCCACGCCCAGTTGATAATCACCCTGAAGGTGCCACGCCCAGTTGATAATCACCCTGAAGGTGCCATGCCCAGTTGATAATCACCCTGAAGGTGCCACGCCCAGTTGATAATCACCCTGAAGGTGCCACGCCCAGTTGATAATCACCCTGAAGGTGCCACGCCCAGTTGATAATCACCCTGAAGGTGCCATGCCCAGTTGATAATCACCCTGAAGGTGCCATGCCCAGATAGATAATTACCAGGCCTAGCTTGGTTTTTAATTTTAAAAATCCAAATGAGATTTTAATGTTTCTAAATACGAAGTATACATGCACCAAAAGCACACTATGCTATTCTTGTTTCATGCGCATATGGGCAGTGTGCGTCACAGCTGGATAGGCTGTGTTTCTGCTGTCAAATTCCATGACATAACCTTCTGCATTACTGTTAAAACCAGCTTTTGGTTGGTCTTAAATATTCTTATGAGCGTTGCCTGAAATTAGCACTTTGGAACCATGTTTTTAAGGACACATCTCAAATATTTCCACCCTTCCCATTTGCGCGCAAGCGAGCTGATATAAGACAGGTAAATTGCTGAACCTGGCATTAGGGCGTTTGACACTAGCGTTGCCTTAACGCCATCTGAAAATAGAGCCCTTTCTGTACTTTACTGTGGCAAGTGTTTGTCTGTGTGTAAATCATTCTCCTCCTCCTTCTTACCTGGCTCCTGTCCTTGTCAACCTTCTTGAAGCACTTATTGAGGGACAGGTTGTGCCTAACAGAGTTCTTCCAGCCTGTGGGAGCATTGGCAAAGTAGGAGAAGTGTTCTAGGATCCAGGTGTATATCTCCTTCACCGGCAGCCTCTTTGACGGAGCGTCCTCAATGGCCATGAAGATCAGGCAGCTGAAGGAATAGGGAGGCTTACAGTTGGGGTTCCGATCGGCGTCGTACGGCAGGTCCCCGCCCGCTATCGGCGATGGCGGCATGTTGTCGTGCTCCCCGTCGCCGCGGTTACCGGCCACACCCCCTTCGCCACCCACGGGGCTGACGCTGCGCAGGACAGGGTCTCCGAAGCTGTTGAGCAGGTTCTTGCTCTCATGGAGCCAGTTGAGGTTGGTCAACTCCTCGTCCTCCATACCTGGGGTGGAGGTGCCTTTCTCAGGCTTGGCGGCTCCGTCGGTGAGGGGTGCCAAGGGGAGGGCCAAGGGGGCGGGGAAGGCCAGGTCGAGTTCCCCTGCCTCCTGCAGCGAGCTGGCCTGGTAGAGGTGGGAGAGGCTGGCGCTGGCCACGCTGATGCCCGACGCCTCAGGCTTCTTACTGGGAGGCATGACGGGTCCCATGGACACCACCACCACCACCTAGACTCCTGGAAGTCAGATAGAGAGGGGGATTAGTGTTAGACAGTTAGTCAATGGAGACAGATAGAGAAATAAAGATAGAGATTAAGATGTTAGTGTTGGACAGTCAGGAGAAAGAGGGTGGGAGGGAGGGAGAGAGAGCGAGTGGGCCTTGACATGTATTATAATATGTTATTATAATACATTGTGTTACTATTGTTATAAACATTGTCCTTGCGATTCCATCATGACGGCTGGAGGACATAACGTTACACACACACACACCTCATGCAAACGGACTATTCTGAATACTCCAAATTACACCCCGCACACACACACACACACACACACACACACACACACACACACACACACACACACACACACACACACTCCCACTCAAAAGATAAAAGCATTGTTTTTGGGACAAATCACTCACTCAACCCTAAACCTCATCTAGATCTATTACTGAATAATGTGGCGACTGAGCAAGATGAGGAGACTAAATTGCTGGGTGTAACCCTAGATAGCAAGCTGTCATGGTCAAAACATACTGTATTGACTCAATGGTTTCTAAAATGGGAAGAGGTCTCTCCCATGATTAGGTGTTGCTCTGCTTTCTTGACATCTAAATCAACCAGGCAGGTCCTACAGGCCCTAGTTTTGTCACACCTGGACTCCTGCCCAGTTGTGTGGTCATGTGAGGCAAAGAAGGACAAAGGAAAATTGTAGTCGGTCTAGAACAGAGGAGCCGTATTGTAGTTAGATGTACACAGAACAGAGGAGCCATATTGTAGTTAGATGTACACAGAACAGAGGAGCCGTATTGTAGTTAGATGTACACAGAACAGAGGAGCCGTATTGCAGTTAGATGTACACAGACTAGAGGAGCTGTACTGCAGTTAGATGTACACAGAACAGAGGAGCCGTATTGCAGTTAGATGTACACAGAACAGAGGGGCCATATTGCAGTTAGATGTACACAGAGGGTGCATGTCAATTTACTGCATCACTATTGGTCTTTGTGCGAGGTAATGATTGAGGTAATGATTGTTTAAAGGTACTGTACTGTCTGTTCAAGCAGTTGGAACACAGTTCGAACACTCAGTATTAATCTAGAGGTGAAAGAAACGCACACCTATTTAGGCGAGGTGCTGGCTAAGGAGAGCCACACACTCTTGGAGCTCAGATGCAGTAATTGAATAACTCTGATTTGCCACCCCACGATATCCCTGCACAACGTCTATTTGCGCCCTTACTGGATGGAAACTACAAGTGTAACGGCTGTGCTCAATGCAATGGCACTTATAAATGTAGATCCTTCAAACACCCTCAAACAGGGAAACAGATCCCAATCAAAGGTGTTATCATGTGATCCACTAAGGCAGTTATTTATCTTATAACTTGTCCTTGTGGTAAAAAAATTATGTGGGTAAAACAAAACGGAAATTAAAAGTACGAATCGCATCGTAGCACCGTTAGGTGCAAAAACTCGACTGACCCAGTTACAGCCCACTTTTTGGAAGCAAACCACTCGATTTCGTCCCTACGTTATATCGGCAACGAACAAGTCACCCTGCCTAGGAGTGGGAAAATTTATTGACAATTTATTGTTAAAATGAGAGGCTGCCTGGATCTTTAATTTAAAAACCCTTGCTCCCTTCGGTCTCAACGTAGACTTTGATCTGAAGCCATTCTTGTGATTATTGTGATTTTGCCTTTCATTATAAATGTTTGTAGGCTTATGTAGCCAAATTGTATCTATTATCGTATGCTCTCCATTCATGTTTTTGTATGTTCTTCTTATATCTGAGAATGAACCAATGATATCAGGCCACACCCGGGCCATGATTACAGACCGCTGTGTCCTTTGACACGATATAAACTAGTGACCTGCACTGTTTGTCACCATACCCCACGATAATGGGGCGGCCGGGTAGCCTTGTGGTTAGAGTGTTGGACTAGTAACCGGAAGGTTGCAAGTTCAAACCCCCGAGCTGACAAGGTACAAATCTGTCATTCTGCCCCTAAACAGGCAGTTAACCCACTGTTCCTAGGCCGTCATTGAAAATAAGAATTTGATCTTAACTGACTTACCTAGACAAATAAAATAAAGACAGATCGTCTGTCAAAACGATGGTTATTCAATTATTGCATCTGAGCTCCTACAGTTCTAATGCACAGTATTAACACCCTGATGCATCGGTGCGTCAATCTAAGTTACATAACAAAACCATCCCCATCCGAATCAATCAGTCTAAACTAGAGATAATTTTGTTTGCATTGGATCCATTCACCAGTGTTGCATTTTCACATCTGCATTGAAAGATGGCAGAGCTAGACCCTGAGAAATCCTTAAAGTCAGTCTTCTCACGTAAACGTCGGTTTGACCTACAAAACTAATGGGACACCACTGTGAAAAGGGGAGATTCCCACGAATACGATGTTGTTCCATTTTACTCTATGACCCCCACTAGTTTCACGGGCCTTGCCTGAAGGTAAGTGGTACGTACAGGTTTTAAAAAATGAATGGAAGAATGAAGTTAGTTTTGTGCCTACCCCAAAAAAAGGGGTTAAATATTTGTAAAGAAAATGAGATGTAAAAAAAAAACTCGGGATATATATAGTATATCTCTTAGATTTAGGGCACTTCTAAACCATGTTTCTTATATTTTTTGAATGTCTTTTTATGCCATTGTGTATATGTTATTCAATGCATTTCTATGGGCTTTTGTAGTAAAGGCAAAAAGAAATTCTAAATAAAATAGCTAAATGATCCATAGTATGAGCATCTTAAAACACTTATGTGTGTCAGCTTAACACGCCCTCCAAACATCTTACACCCTAAAGAATGAAATAGAGCCATGACTAAATGGAACTCTCTGCCACCCCAGGTAACTCAAACTAGCAATATAATCAGATTCATTTTTGTTAAATGGTAAAAGAACACCTTATGGTATGACGGGGACTGTGAAGAGACACAGACGTTTTAATATATTCTGTATTGTATTTGGCATTGTATTATGTATTGTTTTATGTAGTGTTATTTGTTGTGTTTTGTTTTTCTGTTTGGAGCCTAGGAAGAGTATTTGGTGATCCTAATACAATACTAAATAAATAAAGTATGTTATTCATTTGTTTACAGAGAAATACAGTAGCATTGTATTTGGTCAAACATTTTTTTTACAACAGTGCTAAGCTCTGGCAGCAAGCTGATAGGTTGGTTGTTAGAACCAGTAAGGGCCGCTTTACCATTCTTGGGTAGCGGAAAGACTTTGGATTCCCTCCAGGCTGAGGAAAAACCCTTTACTCTAAACTCAGATTAAATATATGATAGATATGAGTGGCTATAGAGTCAGCTACCATCCTCAGTAGCTTTCCATCTAAGTTGTCAATGCCAGGAGGTTTGTCATTATTGATCGATAACAATAACTTTTCCACCTCTCCCACACGAACTTCTAACTTACAATACTTTTCTTTTGATATTTGTTTTTTAATGCATGAATATGATGGCTTACTGTTTGTTGTTGACATTCCCTGCCTAAGTTTGCCCACTTTACCAATGAAATAATCATTAAAATAATTGGCAATATCAAATGGTTTTGTGATGAATAAGCCATCTGACTCGATGAAATAACCAGGTCATTGTAGCCCTAACCATCAGATAACCAGGTCATTGTAGCCCTAACCTTCACATAAACAGGTCGTTGTAGCCCTAACCATCAGATAACCAGGTCATTGTAGCCCTAACCTTCACATAAACAGGTCGTTGTAGCCCTAACCATCAGATAACCAGGTCATTGTAGCCCTAACCATCAGATAACCAGGTCATTGTAGCCCTAACCATCAGATAACCAGGTCATTGTAGCCCTAACCTTCACATAAACAGGTCGTTGTAGCCCTAACCATCAGATAACCAGGTCATTGTAGCCCTAACCATCAGATAACCAGGTCATTGTAGCCCTAACCTTCACATAACCAGGTCGTTGTAGCCCTAACCTTCACATAACCAGGTCGTTGTAGCCCTAACCTTCACATAACCAGGTCGTTGTAGCGCTAACCTTCACATAACCAGGTCGTTGTAGCCCTAACCTTCATATAACCAGGTCGTTGTAGCCCTAACCTTCACATAACCAGGTCGTTGTAGCCCTAACCATCAGATAACCAGGTCGTTGTAGCCCTAACCTTCACATAACCAGGTCGTTGTAGCCCTAACCTTCACATAACCAGGTCGTTGTAGCCCTAACCTTCATATAACCAGGTCGTTGTAGCCCTAACCATCAAATAACCAGGTCGTTGTAGCCCTAACCTTCACATAACCAGGTCGTTGTAGCGCTAACCTTCACATAACCAGGTCGTTGTAGCCCTAACCTTCACATAACCAGGTCGTTGTAGCCCTAACCTTCACATAACCAGGTCGTTGTAGCCCTAACCTTCACATAACCAGGTCGTTGTAGCGCTAACCTTCACATAACCAGGTCGTTGTAGCCCTAACCTTCACATAACCAGGTCGTTGTAGCCCTAACCTTCATATAACCAGGTCGTTGTAGCCCTAACCTTCACATAAACAGGTCGTTGTAGCGCTAACCTTCACATAACCAGGTCGTTGTAGCCCTAACCATCAGATAACCAGGCCGTTGTAGCCCTCACCATCAGATAACCAGGTCGTTGTAGCCCTAACCATCAGATAACCAGGCTGTTGTCTACTTATTTCTTATCTATCCCTCTCCTCTCTCTCTCTACCTTCCTCAATCTCTCTGTTTCTCCCTGTCTCTGTCTCTCTCTCTCTCTCTCTCTCTCTCTCTCTCTCCCTGTCTCTCTCTCTATCTCTCTCTCCCTGTCTCTCTCTCTCCCTGTCTCTCTCTCTCTCTCTCTCAGTCTCTTTCTCACCCCTGCGTATCTAATTGAGGTAACAATCATGTTTATATGGTTTAATCCACCATTATCAGAGGATTTGTTTTACCAAAGCAGTCTCTGAAAAACCCCCTCACTCCCCCGTTATCAGACTACCGATGCTCCAGTGGAGGTGGATGCAACCGGTTTTAAAGTTTTACACGCCATGGTAAACACGCCATGGTAAACACGCCATGGTAAACACGTCACATGGTAAACACGCCATGGTAAACACGCCATCGTAAACACGCCATGGTGAACACGCCAAGGTAAACACGCCATGGTAAACACGCCATGGTAAACACGCCATGGTAAACACGTCACATGGTAAACACGCCACATGGTAAACACGCCATGGTAAACACGTCACATGGTAAACACGCCATGGTAAACACGCCATCGTAAACACGCCATGGTAAACACGCCAAGGTAAACACGCCATGGTAAACACGCCATGGTAAACACGTCACATGGTAAACACCCCACATGGTAAACACCCCACATGGTAAACACGTCACATGGTAAACACGTCACATGGTAAACACGCCATGGTAAACACGTCACATGGTAAACACGCCATGGTAAACACGCCATGGTAAACACGCCATGGTAAACACGCCATGGTGAACACGTCACATGGTAAACACGTCACATGGTAAACACGCCATCGTAAACACGCCATGGTAAACACGTCACATGGTAAACACGCCATGGTAAACACGCCATGGTAAACACGCCATGGTAAACACGCCATCGTAAACACGCCATGGTAAACACGTCACATGGTAAACACGCCATGGTAAACACGCCATCGTAAACACGCAACATCCAGATTGGACCCTGTGCTCCCTTCCGGCTGGGCTATGGTTGAAACCCATACCGCTTCCCCTTGACATTTCGTTTACGTTGACACTTTTTTCACCCCAATTGGTAGTAACAGTCTTGTCCCATAGCTGCAACTCCTGTATGGACTCGACGAAGGTTGAGAGGCATCCCCCGAAACATGACCCTGTCAAGTTGCACTGCTTCTTGACACACTGTTTGGTTAACCCAGAAGCCTGCCACACCAATGTGTCGGAGGAAACGCCATCCAGCTGGCAATGAGATCAGCTCGCAGGTGCCTGGCCTGCCACAAGGGGTCACTAGAGTGTGATGGGATGAGGAATTCCTGGCCGGCCAAACCCTCCCCTAACACGGACAACTGCGCTCACCCTCATGGGTCTCCCGGTCACAGCCGGCTGTAACACAGCCTGGGATCGAAACCCGAGGCTGTAGTGACGCCCCAAGCGCCTTAGACCGCTGCGCCACTCAGGAGGACATCACTGTACATTTTCTTAAAGAATGTTGAACACCACCACAACATGCACTTGCTGTGTTGAACTAGTTATTAGTTTAAGAGGAAATGTTGACTCTTTTCTGGAGGAGAATGTGATAAACAGATAGGCTAGGCATACACTACAATTTCAATGGCCTTCTTCAAGTAGCATTCTCACAGATTGGAGCTGTAGCCTATTGCAAGTGGAGTGGAACATTCCCAAAATAGCTCAATAAATATAATTATATGTTATGAATTTGCAAAAAGTACACAATGTTATGAATTTGCTAAAACGTACAATATGGTACGATTTTGCTAAACATATGATATGTAACGAATTTGAGCTAGGTGGCTAATGTTAGCTAGCGAACTATTGTGAGCGAGGCTAGGGGTTAGGGTTAAGTTTAGGAGTTAGGTTAAAGGGTTAGGGGAAAGATTAGCAAAAAGGGTTAGGGTTAGCTAACATGCTAAGTAATTGCAGAAGTAGCAAAAGTAGTAAGCAGTTGAAAAGTGACTAATTAGCTAAAATTGTCCATGATGAGATTTGAACTCAAGACCTTTGGGCAGCTAGAGCTTTGTGTTGTTGCCTGCCCTTTTACTGTAGTGGGCTAAATCACAGACACAGAATGTTTCATGGTAGTCTTAAACAAATCTACTTTGAAACAAAAGTATAAGCCTCACACACATGGTTATGGGCTTTTAAAAAAAAGAAGGCCCCTGTATCATGTCAGATATAGAGTTGAAATATATTTGCCATTTTGAGTTTGCATCCCAATATTACACGTTATCTACATCAACGAATACTGAAATATAACCAAACCATTTTGCATTGAAACACTGGATTTTCTGTCTAAAAAAACAGTTGATTCATTATGAAAATATGAATAACATTCAACCCATGAGGCCACTAGGTCATTTGACTGCAGAAAGGGGCTACCTGTCAGTCCATCACATACCTGCGGGAACCCTTTCCCAAAGACTCTCCAATAAAAATGGAATTATACAACACCTTTCTACTAAACTGCCAATAGGACCATGAGCATGAACCTTTATTTAACCTGGCAAGTCAGTTAAGAACAAATTGTTATTTACAATGACAGTCTACCCCAGCCAAACCCTAACCTGGATGACACTGGGCCAATTGTGCACCACCCTATGAGACTCGACTTGTTTTGATACAGCCTGGAATCAAACCAGGGATTATAGTGAGCTCCTGAGTCGCGCAGTGGTCTAAGACACTGCATCTCGGAGCAAGAGGTGTCACTGCAGTGTCTGGTTTGAATCCAAGCCGCGTCACATCCGGCCGTGATTCGGAGTCCCATAAAGCAGCGCACAATTGGCCCGGGTTAGGCTGTCATTGTAAATAACAATTTGTCCTTATTAACTGACTTGCCCAGTTAAATTAAAATAAGTGACAGCTCTAGCCTTACACCGCCGCGCCACCCTGATCACTGATGTAATAGCTTAGTTCACAACAATTACAGGTATGTATTTTATCATCTAAGAACAGGACTCTGCTTCATCGTTCCGTCGTGCTAGTTCAGTATTAGAGTATAATAGGCTGCTGGTTGTAGATACAGTATGTAGGAAACTGTGGGAAAGACAACCGGTAGCCAAACATGACAAGCTTACAGAATAAAATATTTTGACAGTCCATTCAATTCATATCTCGTGTAAGCAAGGCTATATTACCAGGACTATGCTACTGCATGCATTCAACTATGAATGTAAACTTTGACTCCAGATATCCTAAGTTAAAAGTAAAATGCCAACCGTGGTAGCCGAGCCTATCGCCTACTGCGCCCCCGTGCATGAATAACAGATGCTCAAAGCACCGTTCCGAACAGGAATGGGAACGTTACAAAATTACAGAAGATGAACAAAAACTTTGGGAAAACGATAAACTATGTAGCCGACGCTTTAGCCTAGGCTAATGTCTGCAACCTAACCTATACATATTACCACTTTATAGCATAGCCTACCATATATTAATAGACTGTAAATAGTACATCTAAAATCATATTCGTTTTTAAATAAAAGTATATTCGATTTTTGGTATTTTGTCAAATGTAGCCTACGACTGTGATTGGTATGTCACATGTCAAGGCTTCAAGCACAAGTAAAGCGATATGGATATAATGTTATAACCTATTGATCAGTTAAAGATTAACTCATCTACTCGATTGTCAGATATTCCCGACGAGGATTCCGAACTCTGTTTTCTCTCCTTACCTGACGATCTAGCCTTTGAATCAGGAGGTACAAATAGAAGACGTATTTGGAACAACCACTCCTGCGTTAATTCCTTTAAAATATTCCATTGTATTCCTCAGCCCTAATTAAACACCGAGGTTTATAGAGAGATAGCCCGGGGAAAGCGAACCAAGTGCGGTCATAAATCATAGTCCTCATCGGCGCATTTCCAGGACTCCGGTTATTTGAGCTCTTCCTCGTCCCTGATGCAGAATGTGTGTGAGAGAGAGAGAGCGAATGTGAGAGAGGAGGGTAAAACGGACTCTCTCGTCAGCAAATGAGAAGTGCACATGACCTCGGCCCAAAGCTGGCGGCTGACACACACACACACACACACACATAGCGTGGTGGTGGTGTTGAGCCCAAAAGTAAAGAGTTAAACATAATAAACGAGGGTGTGTTTCAGGGCCCAAATAGCAGCTGTCCAAAGACATCAACATTTGTTTTGTAGAGAAGTGGATGCGGAGACCGTGTATCTGGAGTTAGTATATCGCTGTCAAGCCATAGATCATTTTAATTAACTATTTTTTTGCAAATGGAGATTGAACCTTTCAGTATTTTTTATTTTTTTTGCCACAGAAAACACCTCATGTAACTAACTATACATCTGTCATTATAGTTAGCACTTTCAATCAGTCTAAAACTGACTTAAATTAAGGCAGAGTTTGTAACAGTAGGCAAATAAATACTGACATTTCCCCCATTCATCCCACCATGCACTTATATAGGTTTACTGTTTCTGTTCAGCTCAGGCCCAACTGATTTAAGGTCAATTTGGCTTTTAACCTCCTGAACTGAAGGTTGTCATGTGGTGTTGCTACCATGTTACTGTCATGTTGTTCTGCTACCATGTTGTGTTGTCGTGTGTTGCTGCCTTGCTATGTTGTCTTAGGTCTCTCTTTATGTATTGTTGTGGTGTCTCTCTTGTCATGTGTGTTTTGTCCTATATTTTCATTAATTATTCCCAGCCCCCATCCCCGCAGGAGGTCTTTTGCCTTTTGGTAGACCGTCATTGTAAATAAGACTTTGTTCTTAACTGACTTTCCTAGTTAAATAAAGGTTAAATACAAATAAAAAATAAACAAGGCAGGACGTCATTAGAACATTCCTCATCAACTCATTGTATTCAGTCAAACACAAACACACCTCCAACAGTACAATTATAAATGTCACTAATCTTCAGCTCATAAAAAAATAGCATTAAAAGGAGAGCAAACTATAATCTCTCTCTCTCTCTCTCTCTCTCTCTCTCTCTCTCTCTCTCTCTCTCTGTCTCTCTCTGTCTCTCTCTCTCTCTCTGTCTCTCTCTGTCTCTCTCTCTGTCTCTCTCTCTCTCTGTCTCTCTCTCTCTCTCTCTCTCTCTCTCTCTCTCTCTCTCTCTCTCTCTCTGTCTCTGTCTCTCTCTGTCTCTCTCTCTGTCTCTCTCTCTCTGTCTCTCTCTGTCTCTCTCTCTCTCTCTCTCTCTCTCTCTCTCTCTCTCTCTGTCTCTCTCTCTCTCTGTCTCTCTCTCTCTCTCCCTATAAGCTTGGCACACCTGTATTTGGGGAGTTTCTCCCATTCTCTGCAGATCCTCTCATGATCTGTCAGGTGTGGATGTGGAGCGTCACTGCACAGCAATTTTTGGTCTCTCCAGAGATGTTAGATCGGGTCAAGCCCGGTCTCTGGCTGAGCCACTCAAGGACATTCAGAGACTTGTCCTGAAGCCACTCCTTTATTGTCTTGGCTGTGTGTTTAGGGTCGTTGTTCTGTTGGAAGGTGAATCGCCCCAGTCTGAGGTCCTGAGTGCTCTGGAGCAGGTTTTCATCAAGGATCTCTCTGTACTTTGCTCTGTTCATCTTTGCCTCGATCATGACTAGTCTCCCAGTCCCTGCCGCTGACAAACATCCCCACAGCATGATGCAGCATGTTGTTCAATCAGCAAATTGTTCAATCTTGGTTTCATCAGACCAGAGAATCTTGTTTCTCATGGTCTGAGGGTGCCTTTTGGCAAACGCCAAGCGGGCTGTCATGTACCTTTTACTGAGGAGTTCTTCCGTCTAGCCACTCTACCATAAAGGCCTGATTGGTGGAGTGCTGCAGAGATCATTATGGAAGTTTGTCTCAACAGAGGAAATCTGGAGCTCTGTCAGAGTGACCATTTGGTTATTGTTCACCTCCCTGAGCAAGGTTCTTCTCCCCAAATTGCTCAGTTTGGCCAGGCGGCTAGCTCTAGGAAAAGAGGTTCCAAACTGGTTCCAAACTTCTTCCATTTAATAATGATGGAAGCCACTATGTTCTTGGGGACCTTCAAAGCTGCAGATCTGTGCATCGACATAATCCTGTCTCGGAGCTCTACGGACAATTCCTTCGACCTCATGGCTTCGTTTTTGCGATGACTTGCTCGGTCAACAGTGGGACCTTATATAGACAGCCTTTCCAGTTCATGTCCAATCAACTGAATTTACCACAGGTGAACTCCAATGAAGTTCTACAAACATCTCAAGGATGATCAATGGAAACAGGATGCACCTGAGCTCGATTTCGAGGCTCATAGCAACGGGTCTGAATACTTATGTAAATAAGGTATGTATGTTTTTTATTTTTAATAAAATAGTAACAATTTCTAAAAACCTGTTTTCACTTTGTCACTATGGGCTATGGTGTGCAGATTGCTGAGGACACATCTTTATTTAATCAATTTTAGACTAAGGCTGTAACGTAACAAAATGTTGAAAAAGTCAAGGGGTCTGAATACTTTCCAAAGGCACTGTATATTATTTATATCCCATTATATCCCAAGATGGCATAGCAGTCAGACGTCCTTTGTCCTCGTCTTGTCGTGTCCCGTATATATATATATATATATATATATATATATATATATATATATATATATATATATATATATATATATATATTTACACCTTTCTTCGCAAATCTTTTATTTATTTTCTTTTCCAAAAACTCAACTTCAAAACACTCTCCTGCAACCTGCCTCACCAATTTTAAAAAAGTATTATTTACCTCAAATCTGAAATCCACAATAGAAGCTAACCAGAAGGTAGCCAGAAGCTAGCCAGAAGCTAACCAGAAGCTAACCAGAAGCTAGCCAGAAGCTAGCCAGTTTACTGGCTAATGTTAGTATTCAGCTAACCACGGTTTGTGGTCATCAGCTATCCTTTAGCTCAAAATCTATCGGCAGTTTTGTACAATGTGCTATTAGTGTGACTATTGGAATACGTCGATCCCAGAGCAAACATTAATTATTCCGGAGCTAGCCAGCTGAAGAGTTCCATCAGCCACTCCTGGGCTACAATCACCTATCCGTACCCGTTTTACTGCCGATGCGGAGCCCCGCCGGGCCTTCACGACTGGACTACTGATGTTATCTGCCCGAGGGAGTTATCCAACTGGCCCATCCGTCGCGACGTTACCTGAACGCCCATCTGCGGCCCGCTAATCGTTTGGCTGTCTTATCGGCTGCTATCTGAATAGGTCTATCGGACAATTTTTCTTGGGTCACTATAACTATATCTATTTTGCAAATTGGATTGATCTACAACACGGAACCCCACAACACGGAACCCCACTAATCTACCGACGGAAACGCACAAGGTGGCTAAAAACAGACCTCCATCCTCTGCCAGCTTGCTACCGATGACCCGGCTAGCTGTCTGAATCGCCGTGACCCCAACCAACCTCACTACTCACTGGACCCTTATGATCACTCGGCTAAGCATGCCTCTGCTTAACTTTTTATGGCTGCAGGGGCAGTATTGAGTAGCTTGGATGAAAAGGTGCCCATTGTAAACGGCCCCCTCCTCAGTCTCAGTTGCTAATATATACATATTATTAGTAGTATTGGATAGAAAACACTCTAAAGTTTCCAAAACTGTCAAAATATTGTCTGTGAGTATAACAGAACTGATATTGCATGCGAAACAGGAAGTGGCTTCTATTTTGAAAACTACATGTTCCATAGCCTCCCTTTGCTGGATTTAAAGGGATATGAACCAGATTCCTTTTCCTATCGCTTCCTCAAGGTGTCAACAGTTTTCAGACATAGTTTTAGTTTTTATTTTGAAAAATTAGCCAGAACGATAACATTGCGTCAAGTGGTCACATGAGTTTTGCTCGCGCAACAGAATTTGGATAGGTATTGCTTTTCCCTCTCCTACTGTGAAAGACATTTGTGGTTGATATATTATTGATTATATATTTTAAAAACAACCTGAGGATTGATTATAAAAAAAGTTTGACATGTTTCTGTGGACATTATGGAAACTATTTGGAATTTTCGTCTGCGTTGTCGTGAGCGCTCTTTCCTGTGGATTTTTGAACATAACGCGACAAACAAACGGAGGTATTTTGGATCTAAAAATAATCTTTATGGAACAAACGGAACATTTGTTGTGTAACTGGGAGTCTCGTGAGTGAAAACATCCGAAGATCATCAAAGGTAAAGGATTAATTTGATTGCTTTTCTGATTTTCGTGACCAAGCTTCCTGATGCTAAGTGTACGTAATGTTTTGTAGTGAGATCGATAAACTTACACAAACGCTTGGATTGCTTTCGCTGAAAAGCATAATTTCAAAATCTGACACGACAGGTGGATTAACAAAGGGATACAAAGGGACAACTGTGTTGTCCTATATTGCACTTGTGATTTCATGAATATAAATATTTGTAGTAATAATTATTCAATGTAGCGCTATGCTATTCAGCGGTTGTTGATGACACTTACCCCGATATCGGGATTGCAGCCATATCAAGTTAATGTCAATATGCCTTGTCCATTGCTGTTCTGGTTAGTGTTTATTGGCTTATTTCACTGTAGAGTCTCTAGTCCTGCTCACTATACCTTATCCAACCTTTCAGTTTCACCACCCACACATGCGATGACATCACCTGGTTTCAATGATGTTTCTAGAGACAATATCTCTCTCATCATCACTCAATACCTAGGTTTACCTCCACCGTATTCACATCCTACCATACCTTTGTCTGTACATTATACCTTGAAGCTATTTTATCGCCCCCAGAAATCTCCTTTTACTCTCTGTTCCAGACGTTCTAGATGACCAATTCTCATAGCTTTTAGCCGTACCCTTATCCTACTCCTCCTCTGGTGATGTAGAGGTGAATCCAGGCCCTGCAGTGCCTAGCTCCACTCCTATTCCCCAGGCGCTCTCTTTTGACGACTTCAGTAACCGTAATAGCCTTGGTTTCATGCATGTTAACATTAGAAGCCTCCTCCCTAAGTTTGTTCTATTCACTGCTTTAGCACACTCTGCCAACCCGGATGTTCTAGCTGTGTCTGAATCCTGGCTTAGGAAGACCACCAAAAATTCTGAAATTTTAATCCCAAACTACAACCTTTTCAGACAAGATAGAACTGCCAAAGGGGGCGGTGTTGCAATCTACTGCAAAGATAGCCTGCAGAGTTCTGTCCTACTATCCAGGTCTGTACCCAAACAATTTGAACTTCTACTTTTAAAAATCCACCTCTCTAAAAACAAGTCTCTCACCGTTGCCGCCTGCTATAGACCACCCTCTGCCTCCAGCTGTGCTCTGGACACCATATGTGAGCTGATTGCCCCCCATCTATCTTCAGAGCTCGTGCTGCGAGGAGACTTAAACTGGAACATGCTTAACACCCCAGCCATCCTAAAATCTAAGCTTTATGCCCTCAATCTCACACAAATGATCATGAACCTACCAGGTACCACCCCAAAGCCGTAAACACGGGCACCCTCATAGATATCATCCTAACCAAATTGCCCTCCAAATACACCTCTGCTGTTTTCAACCAAGATCTCAGCGATCACTGCCTCATTGCCTGCATCCGTAATGGGTCAGCGGTCAAACGACCTCCACTCATCACTGTCAAATGCTCCCTGAAACACTTCAGCGAGCAGGCCTTTCTAATCGACCTGGCCGGGGTATCCTGGAAGAATATTGATCTCATCCCATCAGTAGGGGATACCTGGTTATTTTTTTAAATGCCTTACTCACCATCTTAAATAAGCATGCCCCATTCAAGAAATTTAGAACCAGGAACAGTTATAGCCCTTGGTTCTCCCCAGACCTGTCTGCCCTTAACCAACACAAAAACATCCTATGGCATTCTGCATTTGCATCGAACAGCCCCCGTGATATGCAACCCTTCAGGGAAGCTAGAAACCAATATACACAGGCATTTAGAAAAACCAAGGCTAGCTTTTTCAAGCAGAAATTTGCTTCCTGCAACGCAAACTCAAAAAAGTTCTGGGACACTGTAAAGTCTATGGAGAATAAGAACACCTCGTCCCAGCTGCCCACTGCACTGAGGTTAGGAAACACTGTCACCACCGATAAATCCACTATAATTGAGAATTTCAATAAGCATTTTTCTACGGATTGCCATGCTTTCCACCTGGCTACCCCTGCCCCGGTTAACAGCACTGCTCCCCCCACAGCAACTCGCCCAAGCCTTCCCAATTTCTCCTTCTCCCAAATCCAGTCAGCTGATGTTCTGCAAAATCTGGACCCCTACAAATCAGCCGGGCTAGACAATCTGGACCGTTTCTTACTAAAATTATCTGGCGAAATTGTTGCCACCCCTATTACTAGCCTGTTCAACCTCTCTTTCATGTCGTCTGAGATTCCCAAAGATTGGAAAGCAGCTGCAGTCATCCCCCTCTTCAAAGGGAGGGACACTCTTGACCCAAACTGCTACAGACCTATATCTATCCTCCCCTGCCTTTTAAGGTCTTCGAAAGCCACGTCAACAAATAGATTACCAACCATTTCGAATCCCACCATACCTTCTCCGCTATGCAATCTGGTTTCAGAGCTGGTCATGGGTGCACCTCAGCCACGCTCAAGGTCCTAAACTATATCTTAACCGCCATCGATAATAAACAATACTGTGCAGCCGTATTCATTGACCTGGCCAAGGCTTCCGACTCTGTCAATCACCACACCCTCATCGGCAGACTCGACAGCCTTGGTTTCTCAAATGATTGCCTCGCCTGGTTCACCAACTACTTCTCTGATAGAGTTCACTGTGTCAAATCGGAGGGTCTGTTGTCCGGGCCTCTGGCAGTCTCTATGGGGGTGCCACAGGGTTCAATTATTAGACCGACTCTCTTCTCTGTATACATCAATGATGTCTCTCTTGCTGATGATGAGTCTCTGATCCACCTCTACGCAGACCACACCATCCTATAAACTTCTGGCCCTTCTTTGGACACCGTGTTAACAACCCTCCAGGCGAGCTTTAATGCCATACAACTCTCCTTCCGTGGCCTCCAATTGATCTTAAATACAAGTAAAACTAAATGCATGCTCTTCAACCGATCGCTGCCCGCACCTGCCCGCCTGTCCAACATCACTACCCTGGACGGCTCTGACTTAGAATATGTGGACAACTACAAATACCTAGGTGTCTGGTTAGACTGTAAACTCTCCTTCCAGACTCACATCAAACATCTCCAATCCAAAGTTACAGAAAGTTTCTATATTTGGCTTCCTATTTCGCAACAAAGCATCCTTCACTCATGCTGCCAAACATACCCTTGTAAAACTGACCATCCTACCAATCCTCGACTTCGGCGATGGCATTTACAAAATAGCCTCCAATACCCTACTCAATAAATTGGATGCAGTCTATCACAGTGCCATCCGTTTTGTCACCAAAGCCCCATATACTACCCACCACTGTGACCTGTATGCTCTCGTTAGCTGGCCCTCGCTCCATACTCGTCGCCAAACCCACTGGCTCCAGGTAATCTACAAGACCCTGCTAGGTAAAGTCCCCCCTTATCTCAGCTCGCTGGTCACCATAGCAGCACCCACCTGTAGCACGCGCTCCAGCAGGTATATCTCTCTGGTCACACCCAAAAGCAGTTCTTCCTTTGGCCGCCTCTCCTTCCAGTTCTCTGCTGCCAATGACTGGAATGAACTACAAAAATCTCTGAAACTGGAAACACTTATCTCCCTCACTAGCTTTAAGCACCAGCTGTTAGTGCAGCTTACAGATTACTGCACCTGTACATAGCCCATCTATAATTTAGCCCAAACAACTACCTCTTTCCCTACTGTATTTATTGATTTATTTGTTTTGCTCCTTTGTACCCCATTATTTCTATCTCTACTCTGCACATTCTTCCACTGCAAATCAACCATTCCAGTGTTTTACTTGCTATATTGTATTTACTTCGCCACCATGGCCTTTTTTTGCCTTTACCTCCCGTATCTCACCTCATTTGCTGACATTGTATATAGACTTGTTTATACTGTATTATTGACTGTATGTTTGTTTTACTCCATGTGTAACTCTGTGTTGTTGTATGTGTCGAACTTCTTTGCTTTATCTTGGCCAGGTCGCAATTGTAAATGAGAACTTGTTCTCAACCTGCCTACCTGGTTGAATAAAGGTGAAATAAAATAAATAAATAAAATATTGTGTCTTTCTGAATATGGCGGATCTCTCTCTAGCAGGCTTGGGCCCCTAGGAAATACAAAGGACCAATCCCCTCTGAATAGACAAAGCTTAGCCCCCCTGCCAAAATGTCGCCTCAACACACACACAGTCCACCGACCACATGACTCATAAAAAGTGTGACGGGGGGGCTATTCATGCCAGTAGCAAATAAATGCTCAACCCGGCTACTGATAGGACTTCAGAACTACACAGACCAGTAGTAAGTAAATTATCAACTCGGCTACTGATAGGACTTCAGAACTACACAGACCAGTAGTAAGTAAATGCTCAACTCGGCTACTGATAGGACTTCAGAACTACACAGACCAGTAGTAAGTAAATGCTCAACTCAGCTACTGATAGGACTTCAGAACTACACAGACCAGTAGTAAGTAAATGCTCAACTCGGCTACTGATAGGACTTCAGAACTACACAGACCAGTAGTAAGTAAATGCTCAACTCGGCTACTGATAGGACTTCAGAACTACACAGACCAGTAGTAAGTAAATGCTCAACTCAGCTACTGATAGGACTTCAGAACTACACAGACCAGTAGTAAGTAAATGCTCAACTCGGCTACTGATAGGACTTCAGAACTACACAGACCAGTAGTAAGTAAATGCTCAACTCGGCTACTGATAGGACTTCAGAACTACACAGACACTTTTATTTGTAACACACACACACATACGGTGCGTTCGGAAATAAAATATTTTGTTATCTTTCCCCTCATCAATCTACACACAAAACCCCATAATAACAAATCAAAACAGTTTTTTTGAAATGGTTGCAAATGTATTAAAAATAAATAATTGAAATATAACATTTACATAAGTTTTCAGACCCCTTACTCAGTACTTTGTTGAAGCACCTTTGGTAGCGATTACAGCCTCAAGTCTCCTTGGGTATGACGCTACAAACTTGGCACACCTGTATTTGAGGAGTTTCTCCCATTCTTATCTGCAGATCCTCTCAAGCTCTGTCAGATTGTAAGGGGGAATGTCACTGCACAGCTATTTTCAGGTTTCTCCAGAGATGTTCAAGTCCAGGCTCAGGCTGGGCCACTCAAGGACATTAGGAGACTTGTCCCGAAGCCACTCATACATTGTCTTGGATGTGTGCTTAGGGTTGTTGTCCTGTTGGAAGGTGAACCTCCGCCCCAGGCTGAGGTCCTGAGTGTTCTGGAGAAGGTTTTCATCAAGCATATTTCCCAGGTCTCCCTGTCCCTGCCACTGAAAAACATTCCCACAGTATGATGCTGCCACCACCATGCTTCACCGTAGGAATGGTGCCAGGTTTCCTCCAGACGTGACGCTTGGCATTCAGGCCAAAGAGTTCAATCTTGGATTCATTAGACCAGAGAATCTTGTTTCTCATTGTCTGAGAGTCCTTTAGTTGCCTTTTGGCAAACTACAAGCAGGCTGTCATGTGCCTTTTACTGATGAGTGGCTTCCCGTCTGGTCACTCTACCATAAAGACCTGATTGGTGGAGTGCTGCAGAGTTGGTTGGCCTTCTGGAAGGTTCTCCCATCTCCACAGAGGAACTCTGGAGCTCAGTCAGAGTGACCATTGGGTTCTTGGTCACCTCCCTGACTAAGGCCCTTCTCCCCCGATTGCTCAGTTTGGCCGGGTAGTCAGCTATGGGAAGAGTCTTGGTGGTTCCAAACTTCATCAACTTAAGAATGATGGAGGCCACTGTGTTTTGGGGGACCTTCAATGCTGCAGACATGTTTTGCTACCCTTCCTCAGATCTGTGCCTTGACACAATCCTGTCTCAGAGCTCTACGGACATTTCCTTCGACCTCATGGCTTGGTTTTTGCTTTGAGATGCACTGTCAACTGTGGGACCTTATATAGACAGGTGTGTGCCTTTCCAAATCATGTCCAATCAATAGAATTTACCACAGGGGGACTCCAAGTTGATCCAAGGATGATCAATGGAAACAGGATGCACCTGAGCTCAATCCTGAGTCTCGTTGAAAAGGGTCTGAAAACATATCTAAATATTTTTTTTCTGTCATTTCTACAAACATTTCTAAAAACCTGTTTCTGCTTTGCCATTATGGGTTATTGTGTGTAGATTGATCAAGTTGTAGAACATTTCATGGATGATCAATGGAAACAGGATGCACCTGAGGTCCCAAGTTGTGCAGCGGTCTACAACAACAGACCCTGGTTTGATCCCGGGCTGTATCACAACCGGCCGTGATCGGAAGTTTCATAGGGCGGTGCACAATTGGCCCAGCGTTGTCCAGGTTAGGGGAGGGTTTGGCCGGAGTAGACAGTCATTGTAAATAAGAATTTGTTCTTAATTGACTTGCCCTGTTAAAATAAAATAAAAACCCAAGTTCAATTTCGAGTCTCAATGGGTCTGAATACAACATTTTTATTATATTTGCAAAAAATTCTAAAAACCTGTTTTTGCTTTGTCATTATGTGGTATTGTGTGTAGATTGAACAGGAAAATGCTTAATTTAATCAATTTTAAAACAAGGCTATAACGTAACAAAATGTGGAAAAGGGGAAGGGGTCTGAATGCACTGTACACACACACACACACACACACACACACACATTCACATACATGCACACACTGAGGACTACAGCTAGTTTCCATCATCCTCTGGGTACAATAACTTCAATACAAAACCTAGGAGGCTCATGGTTCTCACCCCCTTCCATCGACTTACACAGTAATTATGATAACTTCTGGAGGACATCCTCCAGCCTATCAGAGCTCTTGCAGCATGAACTGACATGTTGTCCACCCAATCAAAGGATCAGCGAATGGATCTAGTACTGAAAGCACAAGCTAGAGATAGCTAGCACTGCAGTGTATAACATGTGGTGAATAGTTGACTCAAAGAGATAGAAAGGCAATAGTTGAACAGTTTTGAACAAAAGAGAAGCGACATTTAGAGATAAAAAATATTTTAAAAAATAATAAAAAATCCCCAGTTTCACTGACTCTAGCTAATGCAGCTAATTGAGCCTACTCGACAATCTGACTCAAACAGAGAGGAATTATATTTATGTTAGCTAGCTAGCTAAGGCTAGCCAACACTCCAACTCTTCCAATTCACGGTAAGCATTTGCTTTCATTAATTTATTGCCACCGGGGCCAGCTGGTGTAACTCCTAAACAGCTTGCTGCAAACTACTGCGTGATTGTACACATGGATTGGTGTTAGTTATAGTAGCTATGTTGGCTATGATGTTAGCTAATATGGTGAAAAAAATGTAGGCTGTGTGTAGTGGTTATGGTGTGAAGGTTTAGTTTGGAGAGTTTGTTTTTATTGCCTGGTCACAGACAGCAGTTGTTTTGTGCACTGAAGTCCACAAGTGAGAGGAGGAAAGTGGGTAGATGTGATGATGCTGTTTATATGGCTGCTATGAAAGTGAACTGTTTGTGCAGAGGTGATCAGCGGTGTATTTATTATGCCAGTGTTGTTGCAAAACATTTTCTTAAACTAAACAATACAGGGATGGACCTACCTGAATTTGTCCAATAGAAACTCTTGTTTCAGTTTTTTTTTAAACTTTATGTTTTGCAACTGTTTGGACTAATGATCGCACCCTAGATCCGCTAGATGCAGGCAAGAGTGTGCAAGGAGATATTGAATGTGTCACTGTCTGTCACCTTGATTACTCAAATGTGTCTCTTGACCTACGTTGTAATCTTTAAATTGTAGGCTAGATTTTATCAACCTCATGATGGGTATAGGCAACATTAGAGTATCGTGTAGTAGCCTAAACCTATCGATGTTACACTGAGCTGGGTGAATGGAGTATGAATGCCAGTCATCCAATATACTGTAATAGAAGTAAAGGCCATGCTCATAAGAACAAATAAATCATCCTCCCTCATTTTAAAGGGCACCGGCCGCCACTGGCCCTAAACGTTGAACTCGTGTTTTGTGAAAAAAGTTATATTATTAGCCTACAAAGACTGTTTAAATTAGTTTTTATATTTTATATCCCTCTCTCTTTCCCTCTCTCTTTATATTGTGACAAGGCTTGTTCACATGCTCCACATGACTCTCTTTTAAAGCAGAACCCGGTACGTGTGTATGTGTGTACGCTCCACATGACTCTCTTTTAAAGCAGAACCCGGTACGTGTGTATGTGTGTACGCGTTACAATAACTGTTCTTTAAAAAGGTGTCACATGTCTGACCGTCGCCTCGTTTGATTGGTGCATGGCGGCCTGACACTCAAACACCACAGAAACTATCCGTAAAAACACCCTGTGATGATGTCACATGCTGAGCTGTGAAAAACAAACAGAAGGAAGATGTTTTTCTGGGTGAGTCTCTAACAGCTTTCCACACCTGGATTGTGCAACATTTGCCCATTATTATTTTAAAAATTCTTAAAGTTCTGTCACATTGGTTGTTGATCATTGCTAGACAACCATTTTCAGGTCTTGCCATAGATTCACGTGATACCTCACATCTCAAAATAGGGCTACTTAATGTTAGATCCCTTACTTCAAAGGCAGTTACAGTCAATGAACAAATCACTGATCATAATCTTGATGTGATTGGCCTGACTGAAACATGGCTTAAGCCTGATGAATTTACTGTGTTAAATGAGGCCTCACCTCCTGGTTACACTAGTGACCATATCCCCCGTGCATCCCGCAAAGGTGTTGCTAGCATTTACAATAGCAAATTTCAATTTACACAAAAAATAAATGACGTTTTCTTCTTTTGAGCTTCTAGTCATGAAATCTATACAGCCTACTCAATCACTTGTTATAGCTACTGTTTACAGGCCTCCTAGGCCATATACAGCGTTCCTCATTGAGTTCCCTGAATTCCTATCGGACCTTGTAGTCATAGCAGATAATATTCTAATTTTTGGTGACTTTAATATTCACATGGAAAAGTCCACAGACCCACTCCAAAAGGCTTTCGGAGCCATCATCGACTCAGTGGGTTTTGTCCAACATGTCTCTGGACCTACTCACTGTCACAGTCATACTCTGGACCTAGTTTTTTCCCATGGAATAAATGTTGTGGATCTTAATGTTTTACCTCATAATCCTGGACTATCGGACCACCATTTTATTACGTTTGCAATTGCAACAAATAATCTGCTCAGACCCCAACCAAGGAGCATCAAAAGTCGTGCTATAAATTCACAGACAACACAAAGATTCCTTGATGCCCTTCCAGACTCCCTCTGCCTACCCAGGACGTCAGAGGACAAAAATCAGTTAACCACCTAACTGAGGAACTCAATTTAACCTTGCGCAGTACCCTAGATGCAGTTGCACCCCTAAAAACTAAAAACATTTCTCATAAGAAACTAGCTCCCTGGTATACAGAAAATACCCGAGCTCTGAAGCAAGCTTCCAGAAAATTGGAACGGAAATGGCGCCACACCAAACTGGAAGTCTTCCGACGAGCTTGGAAAGACAGTACCGTGCAGTATCGAAGAGCCCTCGCTGCTGCTCGATCAACCTGTTTTTAATTTTAAATGTAGGCTGTAACACAACAACATGTGGAAAAAGTTACTGGGGGTGTGAATACTTTCTGAAGGCACTGTGTCTTTGACTGAACAACAACCAAAAACTGTAACTGTGCTAATCTTCCACAAAGACAGGGAGTGAGGGATGGAAGGAGAGAGAGGAGGGGGAGTGAGGGATGGAAGGAGAGAGGGGAGGGGGAGAGGGGAGGAGGGGGAGTGAGGGATTGAAGGAGAGAGAGGAGGGGGAGTGAGAGAGGGGAGGAGGGGGAGTGAGGGATGGAAGGAGAGAGAGGAAGGTGAGTGAGGGATGGAAGGAGAGAGGGGAGGAGGGGGAGTGAGGGATGGAAGGAGAGAGGGGAGGAGGGGGAGTGAGGGATGGAAGGAGAGAGAGGAGGGGGAGTGAGGGATGGAAGGAGAGAGAGGAGGGGGAGAGGGGAGGAGGGGGAGTGAGGGATGGAAGGAGAGAGGGGAGGGGGAGAGGGGAGGAGGGGGAGTGAGGGATGGAAGGTGAGAGAGGAGGGGGAGTGAGGGATGGAAGGAGAGAGAGGAGGGGGAGTGAGAGAGGGGAGGAGGGGGGGTGACGGATGGAAGGAGAGAGAGGAGGGGGAGTGAGGGATAGAAGGAGAGAGAGGAAGGGGAGTGAGAGAGGGGAGGAGGGGGAGTGAGGGATGGACGGAGAGAGGGGAGGGGGAGTGAGAGAGGGGAGGAGGGGGAGTGAGGGATGGGAGGGGGAGTGAGAGAGGGGAGGAGGGGGAGTGAGAGATGGGAGGGGAGTGAGAGAGGGGAGGAGGGGGAGTGAGAGATGGGAGGGGAAGGGGAGTGAGAGAGAGGGGGGGGTGAGAGAGGGGAGGTGGGAGGGAGAGCGAGGGTGATAGTGGGGGTGTTAGGAGAGAAAGCACGTGCCCACTTTCACAAACACACACACACACACACACATATACTGTATATACTGTATATATAGGGGTTAAGGTTAGGGCTATGGTTAAGGTTAGGGCTATGGTTAAGGTTAGGGCTATGGTTAAGGTTAGGGCTATGGTTAAGGTTAGGGCTATGGTTGAAACAAATTAATTAAAAAACAATGCACTATTACCATCACGTATTCTCACGGCTTACATGAGCATTGTGAAGTGAGGTGAGACAGTGGTCTAAGCAGCACGTCTCCGGCTCCGAGCATCACAAAACTGCCCAGAGCCTTGCAATTGTTTTTCTTTTCTTTTGTGTGTGTGTGAGCGCGGTTGTGAGGTCGGTTGGACATACTGTCAAATTCTTTAAAATGACGTTGGCTTATGGTAGAGAAATGACATTAAATTCTCTGGCAACAGCTCTCGTTGACATTGCTGCAGTCAGCATGCCAATTGCACACTCCCTCAAAACGTGAGACAACCCTGGCATTGTGTTGTGTGACTGAACTGCACATTTTAGAGTGGCCTTTTATTTAATCATGTTTCTTGACATGCCACATCTGTCAGGTGGATGGATTATCTTGACAAAGGAGAAATGCTCACTAACAGGGAGGTAAACAAATTTGTGCACAACATTTGAGAGAAATTCGCTTTTTTGTGTGTATGGAACATTTCTGGGATTTGCTTTATTTCAGCTCATGAAACATGTTGCATTTATATTTTTGTTCAATGAATATTTACACATATTTAACCACCGCAGATGCAGAAGGCCGACAGATCCAAAGGATTTAGACAGCCCATACAGAAAAACAGATCTCTCTAGCTTAAACAGACAGATTTTGCTGGGGATTTTATTATTATGTTAATTAGATTGGCACACGGTCGCGTCAACTGTTTTAATGTAGCAAAGGGTTCCTGGAGGAGCCTGGACTGGAGGCTTAGCAGAGGCCTTTCAGATAGATCATGTTTGACCCTCAGAGTGAATTTAATTCCTGTTAATCTGCCCTGTATTATGTTCATCACATGTTAATGACAGTTTTGTATCTTCAATGAGGCTAACAGAGGAGAATGAGTTCCTCAAGAGCCCATGCAAATCCCCAAGTTGGGATAGTTACCACTTTATCACTATATGTAATCAGCAACGTTAATATTATCAATATTATATTAGAATATATTTTATGCATAAGTATTCAAGAACAATTACAATTTGCAACATGATGGAGAAGAATGACATTTACTCTATGGGTGGCCAAAAATAACTGAAAAGCCACGGCTCAAATAAGCCACGCCTCCTTGAAAAGTGTAATATTAGAGTTGCCGACTTATCCAATTAAACAGCATATATAGTCATTGTAACTGTGACACACTACGCTGGCAGGAACTTTAAGCGCTCATCATTAGAGTTGCCGACTTATCCAATTAAACAGCATATATATATATAGTCATTGTAACTGTGACACACTACGCTGGCAGGAACTTTAAGCGCTCATCATTAGAGTTGCCAACTTATCCAATTAAACAGCATAGTCATTGTAACTGTGACACACTACGCTGGCAGGAACTTTAAGCGCTCGGCCTTTTTAACAACATTTTGTTGTTACATTGCGCATATACTGTATACGCTGTGACCGATTTTTTGTTATTACAGGTAGGCCTAAAGGAAAGCTCCTTGAAAAGTGTAATATGGAAGGCCTTTTGTGCCAAAATCAATGATAGAATATTGTATAGATAACTTTTAAGAGATCTGATTTTTTGTTTATAAACACTTTGCTAAAAATGACACACTTAGTTCTGAAACCCACCTCGTTCCTCTCTGTTAGCATGTGCACGTAGTACACCATCATGCTTTCAGAATGTCTTTTCAGATTGCACAATGATTCTTTAGTTGTGGACACTACATCACCACACTACATCACCACACTCCCTCTCTTCTTTAGTAGTGGACACTACATCACCACACTCCCTCTCTTCTTTAGTAGTGGACACTACATCACCACACTTCCTCTCTTCTTTAGTTGTGGGCACTACATCACCACACTCCCTCTCTTCTTTAGTAGTGGACACTACATCACCACACTCCCTCTCTTCTTTAGTAGTGGACACTACATCACCACACTCCCTCTCTTCTTTAGTTGTGGACACTACATCACCACACTCCCTCTCTTCTTTAGTTGTGGACACTACATTACCACACTCCCTCTCTTCTTTAGTTGTGGACACTACATTACCACACTCCCTCTCTTCTTTAGTTGTGGACACTACATTACCACACTCCCTCTCTTCTTTAGTTGTGGACACTACATCACCACACTACATCACCACACTCCCCTCTTCTTTAGTAGTGGACACTACATCACCACACTCCCTCTCTTCTTTAGTTGTGGACACTACATCACCACACTCCCTCTCTTCTTTAGTTGTGGACACTACATTACCACACTCCCTCTCTTCATTAGTTGTGGACACTACATTACCACACTCCCACTCTTCTTTAGTTGTGGACACTACATTACCACACTCCCTCTCTTCTTTAGTTGTGGACACTACATTACCACACTCCCTCTCTTCTTTAGTTGTGGACACTACATTACCACACTCCCTCTCTTCTTTAGTTGTGGACACTACATCACCACACTACATCACCACACTCCCCTCTTCTTTAGTAGTGGACACGAAATCACCACACTCCCTCTCTTCTTTAGATGTGGACACTACATCACCACACTCCCTCTCTTCTTTAGTTGTGTACACTACATCACCACACTCCCTCTCTTCTTTAGTTGTGGGCACTACATCACCACACTCCCTCTCTTCTTTAGTTGTGGACACTACATCACCACACTCCCTCTCTTCTTTAGTAGTGGACACTACATCACCACACTCCCTCTCTTCTTTAGTTGTGGACACTACATTACCACACTACATCACCACACTACATCACCACACTCCCTCTCTTCTTTAGTAGTGGACACTACATCAACACACTCCCTCTCTTCTTTAGTTGTGGACACTACATTACCACACTCCCTCTCTTCTTTAGTTGTGGACACTACATCACCACACTACATCACCACACTACATCACCACACTCCCACTCTTCTTTAGTAGTGGACACTACATCACCACACTCCCTCTCTTCTTTAGTAGTGGACACTACATCACCACACTCCCTCTCTTCTTTAGTTGTGGACACTACATTACCACACTCCCTCTCTTCTTTAGTTGTGGACACTACATTACCACACTCCCTCTCTTCTTTAGCTGTGGACACTACATCACCACACTCCCTCTCTTCTTTAGTTATGGACACTACATCACCACACTCCCTCTCTTATTTTGTTGTGGACACTACATCAACACACTCCCTCTCTTCTTTAGTTGTGGACACTACATCACCACACTACATCACCACACTCCCACTCTTCTGTAGTTGTGGACACTGCATCACCACACTCCCTCTCTTCTTTAGTTGTGGACACTACATTACCACACTCCCTCTCTTTAGTAGTGGACACTACATCACCACACTACATCTCTTCTTTAGTTGTGGACACTACATCACCACACTCCCTCTCTTCTTTAGCTGTGGACACTACATCACCACACTCCCACTCTTGCTTTTGGTCCTCATCTTTGTAAGTCACCTTGATTCAACACCTGTGTGTTTTTTTTAATCAGTTTCTTTATGAAAATATGTAGTGAACTCCATGACAGTAGCTAAATAAAGGGGCTATTAGCAGCACACAAGTAGACTACAAATGCATGCTGGGCCTGTCATGACCTGAGCTCGGTACTGAAGTGAAATGAGCTCCAGCCTTTGAGAATCTTGCTCCAGTCAAATTGGGCTCCGCTCCAGCTCTGCTCAGCTTACTGGTGAGGAGGGACAGCTGTTGACTGTCTCAAATTTCTAACTACCTGTAATTCCAGTATCCATACACACACACACACATTTCACCTCATAATCCAACCCGTGTAGACAACTGGAAAGAACATTCCTAATCTAATCTAGTAGCACAGGCCTCTGGAACAGCGCTCTCTTGAAATTACTCAGCAGCAACATTAACAATTATTCAGAGTGGACAAAATAAACTTGCAAGAACAGGCATCTTGTTTGTATTTCTGTATCAGTGTCCAGGGAGGTAGGGGCAGCGTGAGGAGAGGTAGGGAGGCTGGGGAGAAAGGAGGGGTTTGCTTGAGTCAGCAGGCGAGAGAATTTCAGCATGGGAGCAAAATGTAGTTATCAAAGCACTCTCTTTCCCTCTCCCTCTCTTTTTCCCTCTCTCCCTCAGCCAATCACCACCAAGGTTAATAACACACACACTCTGAAAAACATCAGAATCCCGTTAGTTAACAGAGTAGCAGCATCTTGTGTGTGAGTGTGAGTGTGTGTGTGTGTGTGTGTGTGTGTGTGTGTGTGTGTGTGTGTGTGTGTGTGACATTACTGCAGGGTCGTGCCCATTTGGAGAGGCAGGTGCTCACAATTGAACCCAAATTGCTTACGTTCATAATTCTCTACTGCTCATGAAAACGTTTATTTCAGCAGAAACACTACAGTACCCATAGTGCTCTTAGAAAGGGGGACATATAGAGGAAGGCTATCAGCTGATCATAGCGGATGATAATCATAGCTAGCACACTGTTAGCTATGTTGTTGAAACAATTGTACTAATCTAAGCACCAAAGCATACAACTCAGAGAGTAGCCAGTGTACCACTACTAATACTACCGCTAGGTGGGTACATGAACAGATACTTGTACCACTACTAATACTACCGCTAGGTGGATACATGAACAGATATCTGTGCCACTGCTAATACTACCGCTAGATGGATACATGAACAGATATCTGTGCCACTGCTAATACTACCGCTAGGTGGGTACATGAACAGATATCTGTACCAATACTAATACTACCGCTAGGTGGGTACATGAACAGATACACCCCCCCCCCCACAGTCTGCCCTGTAAAGAGATTGCGCGTGCCATTATCTAAGCATGACTGGCGAGATGCGGTCTCCAGTCGAGTGTTTGTAGCAAGCCACCTAGTTTAAATGTCAACAGTACAGCAGCATACCATTTGATTGACACTTGATTTACATCGTCATAAATATTCAGTCTGGTTGGCAGGGTGCCTTCGTGGAGCAGCACTTCGTAATGTATTTCTTTATAGGGTGCTGGAGGTGCTTCAGCATCCTTGCCTGAGGACTCAAACTAAATTATTGCCCTGCTTTATAGAAACTAACCTCTGTGGGCGTGGCATAGCCTGAGAAATGTAAATACATTTACCAAAGTTCTAGAATGACTGCTGTCTGATCAGAAATATATCATTCACAAATACACCATGAGTAGGCCTCACAGAGGATCAATATCCTATTTTATTTTTTTTAATAGTTTAGGATTGTGTGTAGCCCAATAACAAGGCATAGCCTACAGACAGGAATGGACCAGCATGAAGACAAAACAGGCCTTTCTATCAGGAAAAAGACCCAGATGCAGACCGTGTCGAAGTAACATCTTTTAGAGCAACAGGGGCGAAGGTACAGGACGGCAGGCAGGCAGAGTGGTCAGGCGGGCGGGTTCAGGGTCGGGACAGGCAAGGGTAAAAAAAAACAGGAGGGTGAGAAAAAGAGAGGCTGACAGGACAAACAAGACAAACTGGCAACAGACAAACTGAGAACACAGGGGATAATGGGGATAATGGGGATACTGGGGATAATGGGGTAGATGGGCGACACCTGGAGGGGGTGGAGACAAGCACAAGACAAGTATTTTCCTTTCAAGTTAAAGTCTACCATTAGCTAGCTACCTAACGTAAGCTGGCTGGTTAAAAAGCCTAACCAGCTCTGCTAGGGCAAGTCAAATGGTCAGAGTGGGCTGTTATCTCATAATGTGTCTGGAAGTAGCTTAGATGCTTGACTGTAATTGTGAGGTCAGAGCTTTCGGAACAACCCTACTTATTGGCCAGAGCATCCAGTGTGCACTCTGAACGCGAAACCACAGATATTCTCTCTCTTTCTTAGATTTATGGAAGTAGCTGGCAGGTTAGTACAGAACGGTTGGATCATCCCTTAAATAGATGGGTGGGGCTAAAGCTTAAGAGGGTGAGAACAATGCTGGACGGGTGTAGACAAAGAAGGGTTCTCCAATTGTAGTACCAAGACTATGAAAGACGGTTTTCTCAAAAGTGAGTTTACAAGTTGATCAACTTTCAAAGCAGAATTACTTTCCCATTATTTCCTCAAATGTAGTGTATGATATACCATTTTGTAGCTCTGAGTCTCTACTTGTATCCAATGTAAAAAAAAACAGAAATTAAAATGTTGCTACATAAGACTGAATTGTGACCGAGTGGTGAGTCACATTTAGCCATTGGTCACACCTCTGGTGTGCCACAAAGGGGAGTAGTTTCACAGTTCACCTGTTTCTCCTTCAAATATCCACCCGAAAAGTTGTCTTCAGTGACAGTCTGGACCCTGGGAATGCAGACGATGCAGGGCTGTCCGGAGCCATACCATTAACCAGCATCCAAGAGGACACTTCCATGGGCTTGGAGGCAGTAAAAAGCAGGAGTCCCAATTAGACAGGGTGCAGAGGAGGACCTTGAGGATCCTCTCCAGAGGTGGAGCAGTCCAACCGCAGCTCTAGTCACTGAATAGCAGGCAAAGGCATTCTGCAGTGCACCTGGTGAAGGACATGCACACTCTTGACCATCCACTGAATGACCTGCTCCCTCAAAAAAAAGAGTTAACTGCACCACCAGGCTCCTGAGAAACAGCCACCAACTGTCCTGTTTAACTGTCCCGTATAACAGTCTGTACGAGCCGCCTGTGAAGCGCCACTTTACCCACTGCTATCAGATTGTATAGTAACTCTATCTCTTAAATTCTGTACAGCACTTTGTAAGAAGCTGATGTAAGAAGGGCTTTATAAATACATTTTAATGATTGATTGATCACATTTAGCATTTCAATTTCCATCATGAAAAATGTTCTGTTATATTTCTAGTGTTCTGTATTATATTCTAAGTGTTATATATTCTATTCATTCTCTTCTCAGTGTTATGTAATCATTTTATTCTATTCTAAGTGTTCTGTATTCTATTCATTCTATTATATTCCAAGTGTTCTGTATTCTATTCATTCTATTATATTCCAAGTGTTCTGTATTCTATTCATTCTATTTTATTCTAAGTGTTCTGTATTCTATTCATTTTATTATATTCTAAGTGTTATGTATTCTATTCATTTTATCCTATTCTAAGTGTTCTGTATTCTATTCATTCTATTATATTCTAAGTGTTCTGTATTCTATTCATTCTATTCTAAGTGTTCTGTATTCTATTCATTCTATTCTATTCTAAGTGTTATGTATTCTATTCATTTTATCCTATTCTAAGTGTTCTGTATTCTATTCATTCTATTCTAAGTGTTCTGTATTCTATTCATTCTATTCTATTCTAAGTGTTATGTATTCTATTCATTTTATCCTATTCTAAGTGTTCTGTATTCTATTCATTCTATTATATTCTAAGTGTTCTGTATTCTATTCATTCTATTCTAAGTGTTCTGTATTCTATTCATTATATTCTATTCAAAGTGTTCTGTATTCTATTCATTTTATTCTATTCATGTCACGTATTATGTGTTCTTGTAACGGCTGTCGTGGGTTGAAGAAGGTGAGGACCAAGGTGAGGACCAAGGTGCAGCGTGGTAAGTACTCATAATGTGTTTAATAAATACGAACACTTGAACAAAAACAACTAACGAACAGTTCTGCAAGGTGCAATACACAAAAAAGAAAACAATCCCACACAGAGAGCAGGCGGGCCTACTGGTAAATAAAGCCTGACTAATCAGCCTAAAACACAAACAGGTGAAACCAATAAACGGAGGGGGAAAAAGGATCAGTGGCAGCTAGTAGGCCGGTGACGACGACCGCCGGTGACGCCACCCGAACAGGAAGGGGAGCCACCTTCGGTAGGAGTCGTGACAGTTCTGGATTTTAAGGGAGTGTTTTGCAATTCTTAGTAATGTCAATTCTGCATTTCTTCAGTTATATCGGTGAGCAAGAATAAATCAACTCAACCTTAGGTCTGGGCGACTGATCGATTCAAGAAGAGGTTGGTTTTACTGATCTCAGAATCTCAGTTTGTCAGTGTCAAAGTAGT
>NC_092171.1:37598449-37620949 GCF_045791955.1 Oncorhynchus clarkii lewisi | reverse complement strand
GAAACGTTTCATTAATCTTGACGTTTTTGACAAAGAGATCTCCAAGGAATGATGTTTCCACCTCCATGCTTCACGGTTGGGATGGTATTCTTGGGGTTCTACTCATCCTTATTCTTCCTCCAAACACGGCGAGTGGAGTTCAGACCAAAAAGCTCTATTTTTGTCTCATCAGACCACATGACCTTCTCCCATTCCTCCTCTGGATCATGCAGATGGTCATTGGCAAACTTCAGATGGGCCTGGACATGCGCTGGCTTGAGCAGGGGGACCTTGCGTGCGCTGCAGGATTTGAATCCATGAAGGCGTAGTGTGTTACTAATGGTTTTCTTTGAGACTGTGGTCCCAGCTCTCTTCAGGTCATTGACCAGGTCCTGCCGTGTAGTTCTGGGCTGATCCCTCACCTTCCTCATGATCATTGATGCCCCACGAGGTGAGATCATGCATGGAGTCCCAGACCGAGGGTGATTGACCGTCATCTTGAACTTCTTCCATTTTCTAATAATTGCGCCAACAGTTGTTGCCTTCTCACCAAGCTGCTTGTCTATTGTCCTAAAGCCCATCCCAGCCTTGTGCAGGTCTACAATTGTATCCCTTTTTTTACAATGTGATTTTCTGGATTTTTGTTTTAGATTCCGTCTCTCACAGTTGAACTGTACCTATAATAAAAATTACAGACCTCTACATGCATGGTAAGTAAGAAACCCTGCAAAATCGGCAGTGTATCAAATACTTGTTCTCCCCACTGTAACAGTAGGCCAGTGGAAGAGAGGACAGCAGCAGATGACCCAACTGTGGTTTGTGACTACTATGTATATAAAGTGTAATATTGGGATGCAAACTCACAATTGAATATATTGCTCTTTTTTGAAGCCTACAACCATGTGCGTGAGGTGTGCAACCCTAACCCTAACACTAATTTGACGTTTGAAACTACTTCGAAATGTGACGTTTAATTCTGACGTGAGACTGAGAGCTGATAGATATTGCTATGGTTTAAAAAATGAGAAATGGTATCAACAAGAATTTCTCAGGTAATGTGGTCTGAAGCAGTCTGTAATGTTATGTTGCTGTCATCTAGCTCAAAGAGTTTAGAGCAGGGTGGGCAGAAGAAAAATAATGAGAGTATGTGGAGTCCAATTACAAACTAGTTCAGCTGTTACAAATACACCGAAACCCCTAAAAGTGTTACCTCTGGTTAATTCAGTAGGATATGTGTGTGACTAACTGCATTAGTAGGTCAAAATAAATAACTTAGGTGGAAAAATTGTCATTTGTCAATTATTTATTGCGACAAATATGCGCATAAATAAACAGCTGCAATTTGCATTTGTATATATATTTAATCAGTAGCGCTGCGTTGGTAAAATCACCGGAAGCCAAGCCAGGGAAAAACAACAATTGCCATATTACAACCTATGTGTTGTTATAATTGTGTTGTTTGCTCTATATGCCACTGTGATATAGGTTGATTGGAAGAAACAGTGGCAGAATAACTTCAACCGTTGTTTCATCACAAAACCGGAGAGCAACATCTGTCCAGTGAAGTTCACGAAGGATAGTGCATGTAACAAACAGTAACAGTACATGCTGTACATGGTCAAGCAGGTTTATCTTTCCGACATTTTCGGACAACTAAACAACTAACGTTATTCATTAAGAAAAAGATCAACCAATCAATCAAGCTGCCTCCACTATTCCAGCACAATTTCCACGTTAATGATGACCCAGCAAGTTAATATTAGCCTACTGTAGACAAAGGGCACAATATATGTATGCATGGATGGATCGGAACCATTGTAATCATTGGCCAGTATGGTGAATTAAGTAAAACCACAAGTCCAAATTCCTGTCTTCATCACATGGCTAATTTAGGAAAGGATACATTTTAGCTAGTTAGCTAGCCACCGGAGGACAATGACACAACACGATGCAACAATTCAAGTTTTTTCTGTTAGTGAAGTTAGGCTTTTGATGTGATGTGATTGGTGTGATACTTGATTCTTATTTCGTTGGTGCGTCAGGACCATTCACAGTTGAGCTCGCTCAGTTTAGCTGGCTATTATTTAATAATTTTTTTGTCAAGGGAGGCCAAATGCTCGCTGGCTTCCCTTGAATTTCCTTACATTCCCTTGCATTCAATGCTACGGGCGGCAACAATATCATACTGTTTTTGACCAGACAGCATCAGATTGATGGGCTACACATAGAGAGACAGAGGGGGTGCTGGTTTGCTCACTCTGATGATTTCTCTGGTGAGATACATTCAGACTTTTGCGAATTGGAAGAAAATTATGATAAAAGTCCAAAAATACATTATTTTATGTTTTTTTTTTGTTTGTTTTTCTTGGTCAATATCAAGGGGAAGCCTGGTGCCCCTTTGCATCCATGAATACACTGTATTTCATTTTATTTCATTTTAACCTGCTCATATTATTGTATAACCCCTGAAAATGCCATGTCGATAGGACATTCCAATCTGTAGCTATTTGAGTTCTGTTTGTTAATCTGAGTCTGAGTGTAATTAATCTGAGTGTAATTTCGTTGTCATTTTTGGAAAAGGCTTTGCCATTGCCCTGTGCCTTGTCTCCCGTGACCTTTTGACCCAGAATTCGGACCCATACAACGTACAATCTCAACAATGTTAAGGCATGAAATGTGCTTCTGAGATTCTGTTGCATCATTTGGTATCAGTTCAGCTCACACTGTACTATGAGTGCTGGTACAAACATGAACTCAATGAAGATCCTGCTTTCTCCCATAACCCACGTCCACCCTCTACCCCCACTTGGTAACCCCAACCACCTCCAAATCACCCCCATCTCACAAGGACTGTAACCTATATCCATGTGTTGCCCAATACTTATGTCATGCAATAAAATGCAAATTAATTACTTAAAAATCATACAATGAGATTTTTCGTCTCTCACAGTTGAAGTGTACCTATGATAAAAATTACAGACCTCCACATGCTTTGTAAGTAGAAAAACCTGCAAAATCGGCAGTGTATCAGATACTTGTTCTCCCCACTGTATATTGCCTCAATATAGAGCTGGGCTCTCCAATGAACTACTTGTTGTGCAGGCTTTTACTCGAACCCAACACTAAAACACCTGGCCTTCACACCCTGTAGCTCTCCAGGAACCAGGGTTGGAGCCCCCTGTTTTAGAGAGGATTGACAAGGAAGCTTAATCGCCACTCTAGATCCTCTTCAGTCCCTTCCGCCCATCATCTCAGTCTCTCCAGACTCCCTCAGATAATGTGAACAGTATAATCATCATTATAGGACAGGAAGAAAGAAAGGCAGAATGTACAATAGCCACTCAGCTACCGTGAAGTACAGCTGTCAATGATACAGCACTCTGAAAGAGACCAAGTAACAAGGATTCAGTCTACTCTAAGCCTCCAATGACAAAGTAGTCAGAACCAGGCCTCCTTCAGATCAAAATGTATTTTAATAGTTCAGAAATGTACCCCGTTCTTTCTATTTTACTTGAAGAAGTCATTGTTTCAATGTCACATGCACAAGTACAGTGAAATATCTTTCTTGCAAACTTTCTTGCAAACTCAAAACCCAACAATGGAATAATCAGTAACAACGTAACACTAGACAAAAAGCATGAGAAATAAGAAGAAATATGAAGAACACAATAAGTAAGTAAGCATACTATATACAGGGTCAGTTCAGTACTATATACAGGGTCAGTTAATACCATACTATATACAGGGTCAGTTAATACCATACTATATACAGGGTCAGTTAATACCATACTATATACAGGGTCAGTTAATACCATACTATATACAGGGTCAGTCGATACCATACTATATACAGGGTCAGTTAATACCATACTATATACAGGGTCAGTTAATACCATACTATATACAGGGTCAGTTAATACCATACTATATACAGGGTCAGTTAATACCATACTATATACAGGGTCAGTCGATACCATACTATATACAGGGTCAGTTAATACCATACTATATACAGGGTCAGTTAATACCATACTATATACAGGGTCAGTTCAATACCATACTATATACAGGGTCAGTTATTACCATACTATATACAGGGTCAGTTAATACCATACTATATACAGGGTCAGTTAATACCATACTATATACAGGGTCAGTTAATACCATACTATATACAGGGTCAGTTCAATACCATACTATATACAGGGTCAGTTAATACCATACTATATACAGGGTCAGTTAATACCATACTATACACAGGGTCAGTTAATACCATACTATATACAGGGTCAGTTAATACCATACTATATACAGGGTCAGTTCAATACCATACTATATACAGGGTCAGTTAATACCATACTATATACAGGGTCAGTTAATACCATACTATATACAGGGTCAGTTAGGCAACATACTATTTACAGGGTCAGTTAATACCATACTATATACAGGGTCAGTTAATACCATACTATATATAGGGTCAGTTCAATACCATACTATATACAGGGTCAGTTCAATACCATACTATATACAGGGTCAGTTCAATACCATACTATATACAGGGTCAGTTAATACCATACTATATACAGGGTCAGTTAATACCATACTATATACAGGGTCAGTTAATACCATACTATATACAGGGTCAGTTAATACCATACTATATACAGGGTCAGTTCAATACCATACTATATACAGGGTCAGTTATTACCATACTATATACAGGGTCAGTCAATACCATACTATATACAGGGTCAGTTAATACCATACTATATACAGGGTCAGTTAATACCATACTATATACAGGGTCAGTTCAATACCATACTATATACAGGGTCAGTTAATACCATACTATATACAGGGTCAGTTAATACCATACTATACACAGGGTCAGTTAATACCATACTATATACAGGCTCAGTTAATACCATACTATATACAGGGTCAGTTCAATACCATACTATATACAGGGTCAGTTAATACCATACTATATACAGGGTCAGTTAATACCATACTAGATACAGGGTCAGTTAATACCATACTATATACAGGGTCAGTTAATACCATACTATATACAGGGTCAGTTAATACCATACTATATACAGGGTCAGTTAATACCATACTATATACAGGGTCAGTTAATACCATACTATATACAGGGTCAGTTAATACCATACTATATACAGGGTCAGTTCAATACCATACTATATACAGGGTCCGTTAATACCATACTATATACAGGGTCAGTTCAATACCATACTATATACAGGGTCAGTTAATACCATACTATATACAGGGTCAGTTAGGCAACATACTATTTACAGGGTCAGTTAATACCATACTATATACAGGGTCAGTTAATACCATACTATATATAGGGTCAGTTCAATACCATACTATATACAGGGTCAGTTCAATACCATACTATATACAGGGTCAGTTCAATACCATACTATATACAGGGTCAGTTAATACCATACTATATACAGGGTCAGTTAATACCATACTATATACAGGGTCAGTTAATACTATACTATATACAGGGTCTGTTCAATACCATACTATATACAGGGTCAGTTAATACCATACTAGATACAGGGTCAGTTAGGCACCATACTATATACAGGGTCAGTTCAGCACCATACTATATACAGGGTCAGTTAGGCAACATACTATATACAGGGTCAGTTAATACCATACTATATGCAGGGTCAGTTAATACCATACTATATACAGGGTCAGTTCAATACCATACTATATCCACGGTCAGTTAATACCATACTATATACAGGGTCAGTTCAATACCATAATATATACAGGGTCAGTTCAATAACATAATATATACAGGGTCAGTTCAATACCATACTATATACAGGGTCAGTTCAATACCATAATATATACAGGGTCAGTTAATACCATACTATATACAGGGTCAGTTAATACCATACTATATACAGGGTCAGTTAATACTATACTATATACAGGGTCTGTTCAATACCATACTATATCCACAGTCAGTTAATACCATACTATATACAGGGTTAGTTCAATACCATAATATATACAGGGTCAGTTAATACCATACTATATACAGGGTCAGTTAGGCAACATACTATATACAGGGTCAGTTCAATACCATAATATATACAGGGTCAGTTAATACCATACTATATACAGGGTCAGTTAATACCATACTATATACAGGGTCAGTTAATACCATACTATATACAGGGTCAGTTAATACCATACTATATACAGGGTCAGTTAATACCATACTATATACAGGGTCAGTTAATACCATACTATATACAGGGTCAGTTCAATACCATAATATATACACGGTCAGTTAATACCATACTATATACAGGGTCAGTTCAGCACCAAATTTGCAGGGATACTGGGGTGATGGAGGTAGATATGTATAGGGGTAAGGTGACTTGGCATCAGGATATGAGATAAACAGAGTAGCAGCATCTTGTGCGTGTGCGTGTGCGTGTGCGTGTGCGTGTGTGTGCGTGTGCGTGTGCGTGTGTGTGTGTGTGTGTGTGAGAGAGTGTGTGTGTGTTGTGTGTGTGTATGTGAGTGTGTGAGTGTGCATAGAGACACAAATAAAAACGCAAAGGTCAATGAGGATAGGTTAACTAAGGTAGTTTGTGTAGCAATTTTGTTAGCTATTTATTAGTCTCATTGCTTGGGGATAGAAGCTGTTCAAGAGCCTGTTGGTGCCAGACTTGATGTGCCGGTACCGCCTTGGAGACTAACGATTTTCCTGGCCTTCCTTCCACACCGCCTGATTTCGATGTCTTGGATGTCAGGGAGCCCCCAGTGATGTGCTGGGCTGTCCGTGCCACCCTCTGTAACACCATGTGATCGAGGACGGTTCTGTTGCCATACGAGGCAGTGATGCAGCCAATCAAAATGCTCTCAGTCGTACAGCTGTCAAACTTTTTGAGGATTTGAGGGCCCATTTCAAACTTTTTGAGGATTTGAGGGCCCATTTCAAACCTCCTGATGGGGAAGAGGAGCTGTCGCGCCTTCATCACGACTATGCCCGTGTGTTTGGACCATTTCTGCGTCGATGTGGATGGGCATACTCTGCCCTCCCCCCGTTTCCTGTAGTCCACAATCAGCTCCAATCAGCTCCTTGGTTGAGGGAGAGGTTGTTGTTCTGGCACACTCCCAGGTCACTGAATTCCTGCCTGTAAGCTTACTCATCGTTGCCGGTGATCAGGCCTACCACCATCGTGTCGTCAGCAAACTTGATGATTGCGTTGGTGCCGTGCGTGGCCACGCAGTCGTGGGTGAACAGGGAGTACAGGAGGGGACTAAGTGTGTTGTGAGTCAGCATGGTGGAGGTGTTGTTTCCTACCCTCACCACCTGGGGTCCGCCAATCAGTAAGTCCGTGATCCTGTTGCAGAGGGAGGTGTTCAGATCCAGAGTCCTAAGCTTGGTGACGAGCTTGAAGGGGACAATGGTGTTGAACGCTGAGCTGTAGTCAATGAACATCATTCTCACATAGGTATTCCTCTTATCTAGCTGGGTGAGGGCAGTGTGGAGTGCAATCGAGATTGCGTCATCTATGGATCTGTTGGGGCGGTATGTCAATTTAAGTGGGTGTCTAGGGTGTATCTGATGGAGGAGTTAATGTGTTCCATAACCAGCCTCTCAAAGCACTTCATGATTAAAGAAATGAGTGCTGCAACGAGGTAGTCATTGTGGCATGAAGCCTTGGGGACAAGAATGATGATGGACATCTTAAAATGTGGGGATTACAGACTGGGACAACGATAGGTTGAACATTACTATATGCCTGCCAGCTGTTCTGCTCATGCTTTGAGAACGCACCTTGGAATGCGGTGGCCTTGCAGGTGTTGACCTGATGAAATGACTTTTTCACGTTGGTCTCGGAGAGCGAGATCACCCAATCATCTGGGCCGGTGACGGTCCTCACACCCGGCACGATGTTGTTGTCAAAGCGTGCATAAAATACATTGAATTAGTCTGGCAGAGAGGCATCATTGGGCAGATCACGGTTGAGTCTACCTTTTGTAATCTGTTTTGGACTGTAGCCCTTGCCACATGCGGCGGGCATCGTAGCCTGTGTTGTAAGTTCCCTATATATCTCACTGGTCACCCCCAAAGCTAATTATTCCATTAGCCGCCTCTCCTTCTCTGCTGCCAATGACTGGAACGAACTGCAAAAATCTCTTAAACTGGAGACTCCTCACTATTTATTTAACTAGGCAAGTCAGTTAAGAACAAATCCTTACTTTCAATGACAGCCTAGGAACAGTGGGTTAACTGCCTGTTCAGGGGCAGAATGACAGATTTGTACCTTCTCAGCTCAGGGTTTTGAACTTGCAACCTTCTGGTTACTAGTCCAATGCTCTAACCACTAGGCTACCCTGCCACACTAGCTTAAAGTACCAGCTGTCAGAGCAGCTCATAGATCACTGCACCTGTACATAGCTCATCTGTAAATAGCCCATCCAATCGACCTCATCCCCATACTGTATTTATTTATTTATCTTGCTCTTTTGCACCCAGTATCGCTACTTTTTTCCCCCCACGATGGAGTAGCAGTGCAGACGTGTTTTATTCGTCCTCTCTTTACCTTCTGCACAGATACCAGCCCTTTATTTTTAGTTTTTTGCCTGGATAATACTCGCCAGCCTACCAGTAACGGACTGTCTCTCCACTACAACGCCGGATTCCTGCCGTAATCCCTGGTCCAATACTCCTGATCTTCACAGCTAGCTAGCACCCACCAAGTTACCCAGTCCCGAATCTATCCCTGAGGCCCACCTCACGGCCTACTCAGTTGTTCACCCGGGACTCCACCTAAACACGGCTAGAACACACTACTCCACCGTATCCTTGCCGTAAGCTCTGGACCTTGGCACCGGATCACCGCTGCTACCAAGTGGCTATAGTGGCTAATGCCCCTGCCCCGGAGCTAGCACCAGTTAGCCGTAAGCCAGGCGCATCTCCCGGCTAGAAAACAAAATTATTACAACTACAATACCTCTTTCGCCATCTGGCTTGGATCCTTAGTCGACATGGCGCCCCGCCGCACCACCACGACAGGTCTGCCGATGAATACTCCATCCACTGTGCCTTCAACCGGCCTCCGTCGGACGTCATAGCAGACACTTCTACTAGCCCCGGACTACTAACTTTAAACGCCGTGTCGCCCGCGTGCTAGCGTAGTAGCGACTACTCCGCAGATTCCCTGTTCCATCTATTGCTGCCCCCTGGACCCTATGATCACTTGGCTACATAGCTGATGGACTGTCCATTAATCACGATACTCCATTTTTTTGTTTATCTGTTGGCCCCAGCCACGAACTCAGGCTCTGTGTTAACCGACCCTCTCTGCCCATTCATCGCCATTTTACCTGTTGTAGTTTTAGCTGATTAGCTGTTGTTGTCTCACCCGTGGTTGTCTTAGCTAGATCTCCAAATCAACACCTGTGATTACTTTATGTCTCGCTGTATGTCTCTCTCATATGTCAATATGCCTTGTCTACTGTTGTTTAGGTTAGTTATCATTGTTTTAGTTTACAATGTAGCCCCTAGTTCCACTCATTATACCTCTGATACCTCCTTTGTCCCACCTCCAACACATGCGGTGACCTCACCCATTATAACCAGCTTATCCAGAGATGCAACCTCTCTTATCACTCAGTGCCTGGGCTTACCTCCGCTGTACCCGCACCCGACCATACCCCTGTCTGCACATTATGTCCTGAATCTATTCTACCACGCCCAGAAATCTGCTCCTTTAATTCTTTGTCCCCAACGCTCTAGGCGACCAGTTTTGATAGCCTTTAGCCGTACCCTCATCCTACTCCTCCTCTGTTCCTCAGGTGATGTGGAGGTAAACCCAGGCCCTGCGTGTCCCCAGGCACCCTCATTTGTTGACTTCTGTGATCGAAAAAGCCTGCCTTCATGCATATCAACATCAGAAGCCTCATTCCTAAGTTCGTTTTACTCACTGCTTTAGCACACTCCGCCAACCCTGATGTCCTTGCCCAGTCTGAATCCTGGCATAGGAAGGCCACCAACAATTCTGAGATTTCCATACCTAACTACAACATTTTCCGTCAAGATAGAACTGCCAAAGGGGGAGGAGTTGTAATCTACTGCAGAGATAGCCTGCAAAGTTCTGTCATACTTTCCAGGTCTATACCCAAACAGTTCGAAATTCTAATTTAAAAAATGCATCTCTCCAGAAATAGGTCTGTCACTGTTACCGCCTGGTATCGACCCCCCTCCACTCCCAGCTGTGCCCTGGACACCATTTGTGAATTGATCGCCACCCATCTAGCTTCAGAGTTCATTCTCTTAGGTGACCTAAACTGGGATATGCTGAACACCCCGGCAGTACTACAATCTAATCTAGATGCCCTCAATCTCACACAAATCATCAAGACACCCACCAGGTACAACCCTAAATCCGTAAACATGGGCACACTCATAGACATTATCCTGACCAACTCGCCCTCCAAATACCACCCCTCATCACTTTCAAACGCTCCCTAAAACAGTTCTGTGAGCAGGCATTTCTTATCGACCTGGCCCGGGTATCCTGGAAGGATATTGACCTCATCCTGACAGTTGAGGATGATAATCGACATTTCAATAAGCGTTTCTCAACGGCTGGCCATGGCTTCCTCCTGGCTACTCCAACCCCGGCCAACAGCCCCCCCCCCGCCCCCCCCCCGCAGCTACTCACCCAAGTCTCGCCAGCTTCTCCTTCACCCAAATCCAGACAGCAGATGTTCTGAAACAGCTGGAAAACATGGACCTGTACAAATCAGCTGGGCTAGACAATCTGGACCCACTCTTTCTAAAACTATCCGCCGCCAGTGTTTTAATCCCTATTACCAGACTGTTCAAAATCTTTTTCGTATCGTCCGAGATCCCTAAAGATTGGAAAGCTGCCGCGGTCATCCCCCTCTTCAAAGGGGGTGACACCCTAAACCCAACCTGTTACAGACCTATATCCATCCTGCCCTGCCTATCTAAAGTCTTCGAAAGCCAAGTTAATAAACAGATAGCTGACCATTTCGAATCCCACCATACCTTCTCCGCTGTGCAATCCGGTTTTTGAGCCGGTTGCAGGTGCACCTCAGCCATGCTCAAGACACTAAACGATATCATAACTGCCATCGATAAAAGACAGTACTGTGCAGCCGGCTTCATCGACCTGGCCAAGGCTTTCGACTCTGTCAATCACTCTATTCTTATTGGCAGACTCAATTGCTTTGGTTTTTCTAATGACTGCCTCACCTGGTTCACCAACTACAGTGTGTCAAATCGGAGGGCATGTTGTCCGGACCTCTGGCAGACTCTATGGGGGTACCACAGGGTTCAATTCTCGTGCCGACTCTTTTTCTCTGTACATATCAATGATGTCGCTCTTGCTGCGGGCGATTCCCTGATCCACCTCTACACAGACGACACCATTCTGTATACTTCTGGCCCTTCCTTGGACACTGTGCTAACTTACCTCCAAACGAGCTTCAATGCCATACAACACTGCTTCCGTGGCCTCCAACTGCTCTTAAACGCTAGTAAAACCAAATGCATGCTTTTCAACCGTTCGCAGCCCGTCTGACTAGCATCACCACCCTGGACGGTTCCGACCTAGAATATGTGGCTAGACTGTAAACTCTCCTTCCAGACTCATATTAAACATCTCCAATCCAAAATCAAATCTAGAATCGTCTTTCTATTTTGCAACAAAGCCTCCTTCACTCAAGCCGCCAAACTTACCTTAGTAAGCTTGTTATTTTTCTTATCCTGGGATAGAATGTATACAACAGTCACGATAACACTCAAAATGAAGTAAGGGAGGAAGGAAAGAGGGAAGGATACATTTTTTAAGTATTTGAACAGGTCTATGGTCACTACACTACAATGTAAGGGGCTGTGGCAGATTCTTTCATGACTAGGACCACTCCTAGGGCCCTCTACAAACATCTGATTAGCCCATCAAGGGTGCTCAAGGCTGGGCTTAGGTCTGTTTGAAGTCCTTCTCCTAACCTTCAGCTCTCCTCTTAAGCTGGAACTCATTAAGCTGAGAGCAGGACAACAGGAGCTGGGAACACTCCACTGGGACACACTGAGAGATTAAACACACTGAGAGATGAAACACACTGAGAGATGAAACACACTGAGAGATGAAACACACTGAGAGATGAAACACACTGAGAGATGAAACACACTGAGAGATGAAACACTGAGATGAAACACACTGAGAGATGAAACACACTGAGAGATGAAACACACTGAGAGATGAAACACACAGAGATGAAACACACTGAGAGATGAAACATGAAACACTGAGAGATGAAACACACTGAGAGATGAAACACACTGAGAGATGAAACACTGAGAGATGAAGCACACTGAGAGATGAAACACACTGAGAGATGAAACACTGAGAGATGAAACACACTGAGAGATGAAGCACATAGTACAGCAGGGAGAGGAGAGGAGAGGAGAGGAGAGGAGAGGAGAGGAGAGGAGAGGAGAGGAGAGGAGAGGAGAGGAGAGGAGAGGAGAGAGTAAAGTAAAGTAAAGTAAAGGAGAGGAGAGGAGAGGAGAGGAGAGGAGAGGAGAGTAAAGTAAAGTAAAGGAGAGGAGAGGAGAGGAGAGGAGAGGAGAGGAGAGGAGAGGAGAGGAGAGGAGAGGAAAGGAAAGGAAAGGAAAGGAGGGATAGGAGAGAAGAGAAAATGAGGGAGAGAGGAGAGGAGGGGAGGAAAGAGAGGAGAGGAGAGTAGAGAGGAGATGAAAGGAAAAGAGGGATAGGAGGGAGAGGAGAGGAAAGGAGGGATATGAGAGGAGAGGAAGGAGAGTAGACCTGTGGAGAGAAGGGAGGAGAGAGTCGAGAGGAGAGGAGACTAGAGGGGAGGAGAGGAGAGGAGAGGGGAGGAGGTTAGGAGAGGAGAAGACAGGAAAAGAGGAAAGTAGCAGAGAGGGAAGGGCAGGAGAGGAGAGGAGGGAGTGGAGAAGAAAGGGGAAATTAGTTTAACAGTACTTTGTAAATGCATGTTGAAGACAGGGAGACACAGAGCTTTGGAGTGTCTGTTCTATACTGTCTGCTGTGAAAGCGTCTGTACCGTATCATTGCAGGATGATTTACCTTTGAAAAGGAGAGAAGGCAGAGCTGCTTTGAGGACGCCAACAGCAAGATATTCACCTTTCTGAATAAATAACCCTGCCTGACTGGGACGTTAGCGCTCCGCAGGGTAAAACACTAGTCTTCCAAACAACCTCCTGGAGCATTGAGTCAATGCATCTCCCTTCAAAACCACCATAAAACCACCTCATCGCATGGATAGAAAGAAAGTGCTCTCTAGGAAAAAGAAAGGTGGAGGAGTATGTTTCATGATTAACTACTCATGATGCAATTGTAGTAGCGTACAGGAACTCAAGTCCTTACTTTATCCCGATCTGGAATATCTCACTATCAAATACAGACCGCATTACCTACCGAGAAAAATATATTTGGTTATCGTCACGGCCTCGTATATTCCCCCTCAAGCCGACACTGCAACGACTCTCAAGGAACAACACTACAATTTTTGCAAACTGGAAATCGCATATCCTGAGACCGCATTTATTGTAGCTTGGGTCGTTATTAATTAGGCAAATGTGAGGAAAACCAAAGTTTGCCTGCACACTCGCTCATCAAGAATTATTGACCATTCCGGGACGAATTCAAGGCCCTCCTCCGCCCTGCCTTCATCAAATCAGATCACGCCTTCAGTTTGTTCCTCCATTCCTATAGGCAGAAACTTAGACAGGAAGTACCCATGGTAATTACTGTTCAAGTTGGACTGAACAATCAGAATCTTTGCTTCAAGATTGTTTTGATCACATGGACTGGGATATAGTATTGGCATATGCAATGACTCAGTGAATGAGTTCATCAGGAAGTGCATAGAGGATGTTGTTCGCACTGTGATGATTAGAACTTATCCAAACCAAAAACAGTGGATAGATGGCAGCATTCGCGCATAACCGGAAGCGGCGCAAACCACCTCATTTAACAACAACAAGGTAACTGGGAACATGGATGTGTACAACAAAAATCAAGCTATGCCTTCCGTAAGGCAATCAAACACGCAATACGTCAGTACAGATACAAAGTGGAGTCGCAATTCATTGACTCAGACACGAGACGTATGTGGCAGGGACTGCAGACAGTCACGGATTATAAAGGGAAAACCTGCCATGTTGCGGACACTGACGCCTTAATCCCAGACAAGCTAAACACCTTCTTCGCCCGCTTCAAGGAAAACATAGGACTGCCAACATGGAACACTGCCACTCATGACTGTGAGCTCTCATTCTCCATGGTCAACATTTAAGTTTTAACCCTTGCAAGGCTTGCAAGGCCCAGATGTCATCCAAAGCTGTGTCCTTAGAACATGTGCAGACCAGCTGGCTGGATTGTAATGGACATATTCACAGTGGGATATTGGTTATGTTGCACTTCCTAAGGCTTCCACTAGATGTCAACCGTCTTTAGAAACTTGATTGAGGATTCTACTGTGACGTGGGACCGAATGAGAGAGGAATGAGTCAGAGGTCTGCAAGCAGTCACGCGCTGGTCACGCGCATTTCACATGAGAGTTAGTTTGCGCTCCTTTGCTTTGCTGAAGACAAAGGAATTCTCCGGTTGGAATATTATTGAAGTTTTAAGTTAAAAACATCCTAAAGATTGATTCCATACATCGTTTGACATGTTTCTACGGACAGTAACGGAACTTTTTGACATTTCGTCTGCAACTAGGCAACGCGCTTCATGACTTTGGATTTGTTTACCAAACGTGCTTACAAAAGTAACTCTTTGGACATAAATTATGGACATTATCGAGCAAATCAAACATTTAATGTGGAACTGGGATTCCTGGGAGTGAATTCTGATGAAGATCATCAAAGGTAAGTGAATATTTATAATGTTATTTCTGATTTCTGTTGACTCCAACATGGCGGGTATCTCTTTGTTTTCTGAGCGCCGTTCTCAAATTATTGCATGGTTTGCTTTTTCTGTAAAGATTTTTTGAAATCTGACACAGTGGTTGCATTAAGGAGAAGTGTATCTATATTTCCATGTCTAACCATTGTATTTTCATTGACATTTATAATAAGTATTTCTGTAAAATGATGTGGCTCTCTGCAATATCACCGGATGTTTTGGAACTAGTGAACATAATGCGCCAATGTATACTGAGATTTGTTGATATAAATATGCACTTTATCGAACACAACATACATGTATTGTGTAACATGAAGTGGCTGGAAAAATGGCTGAATTTTTCTGTGACTTGGCGGTGACCTAACATAATCGTTTGTGGTGCTTTCGCTGTAAAGCCTATTTGAAATCGGACACTTTGGTGGGATTAACAACAAGATTACCTTTATAACGGTATAAGATACATGTATGTTTGAGGAATTTTAATTATGAGATTTCTGTTGTTTGAATTTGGCGCTCTGCACTTTCATTGGCTGTTGTTGTATAAATCATTTTAACGGGATTGCAGCCCAAAGAAGTTAAATAGTTGTGAGTAGTCGGCCATGCACTTTAGAGACTGCTGCCTATGTACATAGTCATTGAACACTGTAATAATGTTTCTATAGTGTTTTACTTCATATGTATATCATGTATTCTAGTCATGACTCACCCTATATATCTCCTGCTGTACACACCTTTTCTATTCATATACTGTCCATACTGTCCATACACACCATCATACACACTGAGTCCAATGTCTCTTTTACAGATGAGCCCTGCAATACATCAATGTACAATAAATACAAAAGTCAGGCAGAAAGAAAAACACAGTCATAAAAACCAGACATGCATCAGTAATAAGGTCCTGAATCATCTTTCTGAATCGCCCCAGAGGCACCAGAACATCACATTCATCAGTAATAAGGTCCTGAATCATCTTTCTGAATCACCCCAGAGGCACCAAAACATCACATTCATCAGTAATAAGGTCCTGAATCATCTTTCTGAATCGCCCCAGAGGCACCAGAACGGTACATTTCAGAACATTTTGAAGATTGTTCCACAAATAATGTGCAAGAAAACTAAAAGCTGATTTACCTAATTAGAGACCAAAGGAATTTCCAGAGTTAACCATCCCTGAGACCAGGAGTGGTAACCAGTATGTCTGAGGTTTAGTGATGATGTTAGGTACAGTGGGATTTCTTTGTAAAAGGGCTTTATAAAGGAAAACATAGCAATGTATCAACCTCCATGACATCATAGAGGGAGGGACAACCAACTTTCTAGAATGCAGTGATGAGCTGTAGAAAAGGCCAGACCTTCAGATGTAGTATTTCCCTATACACCCTTACTTAGTTTGTCCCTTTTAGTTAGAATGTCCGACATCATCAGTCAATCAACCCTAACGTTCTTTCCAATCATAGACATTCTCTTCAGCCTGCTCGTTGGAAGTCCTGCCTCCAGCCAGTGAGTTTCGATGAAGACAGAACCGACAGTTTGTGATTATCCGCAGAAGGAATAAGAATACAAGTGGCCACATGTTTAACTGTATTTCTGCATGCATCAAAACATGCTGTGGGGGGGATAATGTAGTCCTGGTTATTATAAAGTTGTATATTGTAATTGCTTATGCATCGTCATTGCTAGCAACTACGTTAGCTACTTAGTCAGGCTAACTATTTTCTATGCGGAATTCACACAATGCATTGCAGTTATTGTGTTTCATAACTGCAGTAGATTATTAGAGATAGCAGGTTTAAGTTGAGTTAGTGAGTGCTCTCGCTCTGTCCATCAATTTCATAGGAGGACATAGGAGGGAATACGAGGACATAGGAGAGAATAAGAGGACATAGGAGAGAATAGGAGAGAATAAGAGGACATATGAGAGAATAGGAGAGAATAGGAGAGAATAAGAGGACATAGGAGGGAATAGGAGAGAATAGGATGACATAGGAGGACATACAATGGCATAGGAGGGAATAGGAGGACATAGGAGAACATACAAGGGCATAGGAGGGAAGAGGAGGACATAGGAGAACATACAAGGGCATAGGACGGAATAGGAGGACATAGGAGAACATACAAGGGCATAGGAGGGAATAGGAGGACATAGGAGAACATACAAGGGCATAGGAGGGAATAGGAGGACATAGGAGGACATACAAGGGCATAGGAGGGAATAGGAGGACATAGGAGAACATACAAGGGCATAGGAGGGAATAGGAGGACATAGGAGAACATACAAGGGCATAGGAGATAATAGGAGGTCATAGGAGGGCATAGGAGGACATAGGATGTAAATGGAATGAGAGGGTATAGTGATGGATGGATGCTGTGTTAGGTGTGTGTGCATGCACTCATGATCGCCTTCCTGCTTGCCTGCGTGCATGTGTGTGTCCATTCGTTGTATGAGTCAGGTAGAGATCTCCTACACACATTCACTCACTCAGTCCCTCACTCATGGCATCCCTCGGTGCTGGGTGAGGTAGGATGGAGTTGTTTACCCATTCATGAGTGGAAGAGCTGTCTACTAGGTGGAGGAGCTGTCTACTAGGTGGAGGAGCTGTCTACTAGGTGGAGGAGCTGTCTACTGGGTGGAGGAGCTGTCTACTGGGTGGAGGACCTGTCTACTGGGTGGAGGACCTGTCTACTGGGTGGAGGACCTGTCTACTGGGTGGAGGAGCTGTCTACTAGGTGGAGGAGCTGTCTACTGGGTGGAGGAGCTGTCTATTGGGTGGAGGAGCTGTCTAATGGGTGGAGGAGCTGTCTAATAGGTGGAGGAGCTGTCTACTGGGTGGAGGAGCTGTCTACTAGGTGGAGGAGCTGTCTACTAGGTGGAGGAGCTGTCTACTAGGTGGAGGAGCTGTCTACTGGGTGGAGGAGCTGTCTAATAGGTGGAGGAGCTGTCTAATAGGTTGAGGACCTGTCTACTGGGTGGAGGAGCTGTCTACTAGGTGGAGGAGCTGTCTACTAGGTGGAGGAGCTGTCTAATAGGTGGAGGACCTGTCTACTGGGTGGAGGAGCTGTCTACTAGGTGGAGGAGCTGTCTACTGGGTGGATGAGCTGTCTAATAGGTGGAGGAGCTGTCTATTAGGTGGAGGAGCTGTCTAATAGGTGGAGGAGCTGTCTACTGGGTGGGGGAGCTGTCTACTAGGTGGAGGAGCTGTCTACTAGGTGGAGGAGTTGTCTACTAGGTGGAGGAGCTGTCTACTGGGTGGAGGAGCTGTCTACTGGGTGGAGGAGCTGTCTACTGGGTGGAGGACCTGTCTACTGGGTGGAGGAGCTGTCTACTAGGTGTAGGAGCTGTCTACTGGGTGGAGGAGCTGTCTACTGGGTGGAGGAGCTGTCTACTGGGTGGAGGAGCTGTCTAATAGGTGGAGGAGCTGTCTAATAGGTGGAGGAGCTGTCTAATAGGTGGATGACCTGTCTACTGGGTGGAGGAGCTGTCTAATAGGTGGAGGACCTGTCTACTGGGTGGAGGAGCTGTCTACTAGGTGGAGGAGCTGTCTACTAGGTGGAGGAGCTGTCTAATAGGTGGAGGACCTGTCTACTGGGTGGAGGAGCTGTCTACTAGGTGGAGGAGCTGTCTACTAGGTGGAGGAGTTGTCTACTAGGTGGACGAGCTGTCTACTAGGTGGAGGAGCTGTCTACTAGGTGGAGGAGTTGTAGTCAACAAATCCCACCACAGACTGATGGTTAAAAAACAAATGCTGTCCTCATGTTGTGTCTCCTTGCCATTCTCTCACAGTGGAGCGGGATGCAACTGACAACCATATCAGAACCACAATGGCACCTTTTAAGCTGTGGAGGTAGTGTAGTGGTGACATATGAAGGGAATGTGAGAGTGTGTCTAAGAGGGAGTCACAGAAGAGACACATCTGAAAAGCGTCATGACAACAACACTGAGAGGGGAAAACTGCCAAAACAACATTGACGAGATTTCTTGAGCTAAGGGGGAGGAGGGAAGGAGGGAGAGAGGAAGAGTGTCTGCATGCCACACATGTAGACACACACACACACACACACACACATACACAACAGTGTCTGCCAAGAGGCCTTTCCCCCAATAACACAACTTCAACAGGAAGCAATAAGAATGAGAAAAAGAGAAAGAGAAAGGGAGAGGGAGAGGGAGAGAGAGAGAGAGAGAGAGAGAGAGAGAGAGAGAGAGAGAGAGAGAGAGAGAGAGAGAGAGAGAGAGAGAGAGAGAGAGAGAGAGAGCGAGAGAGCGAGAGTTATAGAGAGAGAGAGAGAGAGAGAGAGAGAGAGAGAGAGAGAGAGAGGGAGAGAGGGGAAGAGAGGGGAAGATAGAGAGAGAGAGGGGAAGAGAGAGGGGAAGAGAGAGAGAGGAAGAGAGAGAGAGATAGTTAGAATAGAGAAAGGGACCTTGTTCCTGAATGCAGTTTGAGATCCTGTGGGACACACACTCCTGAAATCAATTAACGACCCGCCAGCCATATCAATGTTTCAGAGACACACACACCACCCTGAAATGACAGTACAGAAATAGACTGCACACACATACACACACATACACACACATAGTGAACCGTACAGGGACAGGGTCAACATTTGTCTCAGGGTGATTCCTTTGACCCCTTGACCCCTTGACCCCACACCTCCATCGGAGAATAGCCCAGGACATTCATACACATAGGCTCATGCTAGTGTCTGACAGAGGAGGTTCAGTAAAACATGCCTGACTTGTATTGGCTAAGCTTTAGCTCAGCAGGCGACTACAGTGTTGTAGTATTGCTGTTGAATGAACCGACTAAGACTTCAATAGATGGTCAACATCACAAAGTGGATGTTGAGGAACAGAGAACAGAGAACAGAGCGAGGAGCAGAGAACAGAGAGAGCAGTAGAGAACAGAGAGAGGAGTAGAGAACAGAACGAGGAGCAGAGAACAGAGAGAGGAGTAGAGAACAGAACGAGGAGCAGAGAACAGAGAGAGGAGTAGAGAACAGAGAGAGGAGTAGAGAACAGAGAGAGGAGTAGAGAACAGAACGAGGAGCAGAGAACAGAGAGAGGAGTAGAGAAGAGAGAGAGGAGTAGAGAAAATAGCGAGGAGCAGAGAACAGAGAGAGGAGTAGAGAACAGAGGAGCAGAGAACAGAGAGAGGAATAGAGAACAGAGAGAGAAATAGAGAACAGAGAGAGGAGTAGAGAAAAGAGCGAGGAGCAGAGAACAGAGAGAGGAGTGGAGAACAGAGGAGCAGAGAACAGAGAGAGGAATAGAGAACAGAGAGAGGAGTAGAGAACAGAGCGAGGAGCAGAGAACAGAGAGAGGAGTGGAGAACAGAGGAACAGAGAACAGAGTGAGGAACAGAGAACAGAGAGTAGTAGAGAACAGAGTGAGGAACAGAGAATGGAGTGAGGAACAGAGAACAGAGAGAGGAGCAGAGAACAGAGAGAGGAGTAGAGAACAGAGAAAGGAACAGAGAACAGAGAGAGGGGTAGAGAACAGAGGAGCAGAGAACAGAGAGAGGATTAGAGAACAGAGAAAGGAATAGAGAACAGAGAGAGGAACAGAACAGAGATAGGAACAGAGAACAGAGAGAGCAGCAGAGAACAGAGAGAGGAACACAGAACAGAGAGAGGAACAGAGAACAGAGAGAGGAGTAGAGAACATAAAGAGGAACAGAGAACAGAGAGAGGAACAGAGAACAGAGAGAGGAACAGAACAGAGAGATGAACAGAACAGAGAGAGGAACAGAGAACAGAGAGAGGAACAGAGAACAGAGAGAGGAACAGAGAACAGAGAGAGGAACAGAACAGAGAGAGGAACAGAACATAGAGAGGAACAGGACAGAGAGCGGAACAGAATAGAGAGAGGAACAGAGAGACGAACAGAACAGAGAGAGGAACAGAACAGAGAGAGGAACAGAATAGAGAGAGGAACAGAGAACAGAGAGAGGAACAGAACAGATAGAGGAACAGAACAGAGAGAGGAACAGAACAGAGAGATGAATAGAACAGACAGAGGAACACAGAACAGACAGAGGAACAGAACAGGGAGAGGAGTAGAGAACAAAGAGAGGAACAGAACAGAGAGAGGAACAGAACGGAGAGAGGAGCAGAGAACAGAGAGAGGAACAGAACAGAGAGAGGAACAGAACAGAGAGAGGAACAGAGAACATAGAGAGGAACAGAGAACAGAGAGAGGAACAGAACAGTGAGAGGGACAGAACAGAGAGAGGAACAGAACAGAGAGAGGAGCTGAGAAAAGAGAGAGGAACAGAACAGAGAGAGGGACAGAACAGAGAGAGAGGAGAACGAGAGAACCTGAGATGACCTTCATAAAGCAGAAAGAAAGAGTCCCCAGTGCACTCCCACTACTAGTGAGAAAACATTTAGGAGAGAGAGAGAGAATGAAAGAGCTGTGATGACATGCATATGTTCTCTTTTCCTTGCTCTAAGAGCAGGGGGTGTAGGGCTTCTCTTTGTCTCTACGGTAACTGACTCTGGTTGTTTAATGGAAGTCCTGAACTTCCTGTTTCCTTGGAGCCAGCAGCCAATCAGGGGCCAGGGATTTCAGGGGTGGGGTTTGTGTGTTCTATATAGGCTAGGCTCAACCACCACAAGGAGCCATGGACACATATAGAGAGGAGAGAGAGAGAGAGAGAGAGAGAGAGAGAGACAGAGAGAGAGAGAGAGTAGAGAGAGAGAGAGAGAGAGAGAGAGAGAGAGAGAGAGAGAGAGAGAGAGAGAGAGAGAGAGAGAGAGAGAGAGAGAGAGAGAGAGAGAGAGAGAGAGAGAGAGAGAGAGAGAGAGAGAGAGAGAGTGAAAGAGGGCAAGGAGGAAGAGAAGAGAGGAGGTTAGAGATAATTGAAAAAGAGAGTGGAAGCCTACGCTCACTGGAGACAGAGACAGTCATGCACTATCTAGTTAGCAATGTTGCTTGTCTACCAGTCAGGTAGGTCACTAAATGGCCATGCTGGGAAGGATTACAAGTGGCGATATCATCAGAACTATGAGTACATCAAGTACATCAGCCTGGTATATTTTACAGCATCAGGGTTCGAGTAAGAGGCTTGAGTTGTGGTTTGATTTCCATGTGTTGCTGGAACTCGACTGTAAGTGTTATTGTGATATGCAGTCGTCTCGCTGAACTATTTTAGGATGAATGAACTATAAACTGTAAGACATTCTGGATAAGAGCATCTGCTAAATTACTACCATGTAAAACGCATTACTTATTTTCTTTTCAGCATGACCATCAAGTTACAACCCTTTTGAATCCCTGTGAGATTCCCCTGGATGAGTAACACTATCAGATGGTCCCAGACACCTGACTGTCTCCTGGATGAGTACCACTGTCAGATGGTCCCAGACACCTGACTGTCTCCTGGATGAGTAACACTATCAGACTGTCTCAGACACCTGACTGTCTCCTGGATGAGTAACACTATCAGATGGTCCCAGACACCTGACTGTCTCCTGGATGAGTAACACTATCAGATGGTCCCAGACACCTGACTGTCTCCTG